>NW_010297404.1:0-22271 GCF_000700745.2 Antrostomus carolinensis | reverse complement strand
AGTTATTAGAGGTGGTGCTACTTATTTTAAATGCAAACTTACCAGCGTGGCAAAGGTGTTTGATGTGTTACACTCAGATGCTGTATCTATGTATGAGAAATCAAGTAGCCAAGGTGCTCTGAAATAGTACTAGCTAGAATTCCACCAAAGGGGTTTAAGATACTTAGATAAGCATATTAAAAATCTTGTACATTCTTCACGTGGACACACACACATGCTCCCTCAGTACCAAGTCTTTTTCCTTCTTTCAGTTCAGGGAAAAACAACATGATATCCCATGGGAATAAATACTTGCTGTCCAGTTCTTTGTGACCTTGTACAATTATTGCATCAACACACAGGGAATACAAAAGTTAATAAAATCTAGATGCGTCATTTTGTATTGCACTCATAACAGTGTAGGAGAACATCCAAAAAAACCCCAAAACCCAACCATAAAACAACAACAAAACATAGGAAAGTATTTCTCCTTAGATGAAGGTAGTTAGAGAAATTAAACGTGAGACCTTGTAAGTTTACAAGGTATCCAAACCTGAGTATGTTCATATGGCATACACCAAATCCAAACTTCTTCAAACCCATCTTCAGTATATGCAACTTAATATGTGTTTAAAGTTCAGAATATAAAAATTATCTTCATTTAGGTTATTTTACTTTTATCTTCATTTCATTTGCAGAATACATCAGCAAGGAAGTCCCACACAGTCTCCTCCTGCAGACACATCCTTCAGCAGTCGCAGGGGAAGACAGCTACCGCAAGTTCCAGTAAGAAGTGGCAGTATAGAGCAAGGTATCAAATAATGAGCTTAAGATAGCTCAAACTTTTTGATTTCTTACCTTTTTTTACTTTACTTTCATAACTATGTGTTCAATGCTATAATTCTACCAATAAAGCAATAGAAGAGAATGAAAGCATATTTATAGTCTGGGAAATCCAGTAGAGTTTGACCAGTGGATTATTACACATGGTTTAATAGCCTTAATTTTCTAATAGCCTTTTATATTTGTTTACTTTAAAATTTCTATGAGAGTCATGGTAGTTTCCAACACATATCTAGTTTGTATTCAGCTAAAGAAATCCAGGGCAAAGATTTTGACAACATTCTGACAGTCTTATTCATTTCTTATTTTGTGATTTGTATTAATTGTTGTTCATTGTTAACAGAGATTAATAACAAATGTCACAAATCTGTTTTTCTTCTGGAGTTCATAGTTCATTGATTAAAGAATTAAAATAATCACCATGGGAAATGTGAAAGCACAGGTCATCAGCTCTTTCTTTCTTAAGAATAAACTGATCAGACAGAGTGCTGCTCTTTTTCGAAAAAGACAATGTAGACTGAGTGGTTGTGGAAGTTTTTTTCTACATACTAATATCAAATAAGTATGAGTATTGCTGTTTCCTTTCCTAGCAACATACTGCACACAGAGTATGAGCTATTACGGTAAAATGAAATGGCACAATGGATAATATTTGCACATTCGGGTTTTCTTCTGTGTTTAGAAAGTCTGTTTTCTCATTGACTACAAGCAACAACTGCGATTGCCATGTACCACAAGGTTTTCTTCTATGTGGAAATTAAAGAAATGCTTCTAATGTTGAAATATTATAGTGCATAGAACTGTTGTCAGACCACTTTCTTTAACAGATGATGTTGCTGAACTTGACCTTCTTATCATGATAGATTGCCATAGGAGATTTTTTTTTATGATGGCTTACATTAACATGCAATCAGCTTACATTAATTTTATGGCTTTGAGCTGTGATGGCATGCTACATCTTCCAAGTAACACATACAAAAAAATGTATTCTTGTTTTATACATGTGTTTATTCTGAATGATGAATATACTAATACGAGTGAGTTGTATTTATTTTAAACTTTACATTTGAATCCTCTCATTTTGTTTCGTAGTGAATCTAGGACTGTGGATTGTAAGTTATTTCCAAACTACATTTACAGCTTCTATTTCTGCATATTAGTAAGTTGGGAGCTTTTTAGGGAAATGTACTAAATAATTAATTTAAAATTTCTTTCATGTGTCTTCTGCAATTTCAGAACTTGGTACAGTATATAATGGTGAATCAGCTTTTAATTTAATTTTAAGTTGGCTTTCCTTTGGATATCCATCTCTCATCTTTCTGCTGTTCTTGTGTGTTGAGAATGAAGTACTAGTTTATGTGTTGTTAAAGACATTGAAAATTAATGTAGAACTTACCATGAAAATGTGTAGAGATGGGATGTATACAGAAGAGGAAAGAAAAAATGAAAGTTGAACAGAAGGCTAAAGCTACTCTAGGTTTAGAAAGTTGTTGATACCATGAACATCTGTAAAGTAATGCTGTTTCCCTGAAATCTTATTTACACTTGTGGTTGATATGTTTGCGTCTTATGTATAAAATGTACGAGTAGGACAAAGTATACTTTGTTGTTATATATCATACTGTCTATGTTACTATGGCTATATTATAGCACATGGAAACGAAGGCTAGAGATTTCCTTCTCTACAAAGTACTTTGGTTTTGTCTAAGTCAGTGGCTTGTCCTTTTGAAGGGGAGGTTTTCTGATTTTACCCATGTTTAAGACTTTGTTCAAGCTGAGAATATATTTGCAAAGAAGTACTAAACTGAATAGATTTTATAAAATATTTTAAACAGTTTTGTCAGTATTTTCTGAGATTAATACAATAGTATGTATAAACTTTGTACCACTGTAAGAAATTAATTTCAGTGAGGCTATAAGACCATAACATTTGCTCTGATTTACAGTATCAAATGGGTATCAGGGTCAAGTGGAGTGACTAGAAGTTATCTAACCCTAATGCAGCATTGAATCCAAAGCATATTGAGGTCTGTAAAGGATTTCCATTAACTGCACTTGGAACTGAATTGTGTCCTTAATGATTTAAATTCACAGCCACTATTAATATAGGTGATGTCAAAATCTAGTGCAATATAAAATGTTATAGGGAGCATTTCAAAATTCTTTGCATTTTCTTCACTTATAAAAAAAGCTACTTCTTGGTGGTCAGTATGGACATCCTGTGTTTCAAGGAAATCCTGTATGATATACCATGAGGCATCATTTTTATAGTAAAATACTTCTTTACACTCTCTACCAATGCTCTTGTGTCAGGAGGGTTGAATGCACATCTAAGTATATACATCTATGAATCCGTGTCTGTTCTATGAATCACAGTGATTGCCATAAAAAGATTGACTGTCTGTGTATCAAGACTGGGGTTTTTATGTGCTGTTTGCATATTTGGGAGGCATAGAACAATCCAGTAAAGTAATTTTATTACTTTTTAAAGCTCTTGTTATGGAACACATGAAAGTTAATGAAGGAGCAAGAGATTTTATCTCAAGAAACAGAGTGATATTTTAACTCCTAGTCTTAGAAGAGATTTTTACTTTCAGTCTTTAATCTTTAGCTCTCAATTGTGCGTGATCATATCCATGCTAATACAACTTCTTTTAGGACTGACATTGCATCTCAGACATTCCATTTTATCATTGTCAAAAAAAAGGTTGTTTCCTTGTCTCTCCCAGATAATGTCTTAGTTACTGCTCTGCTCAGCAGTTTGAGAATCATAAAAAGTCAACTCCTGAGAAAATAAGGTAGTTTTAAAAGATCCCGATTAGTAGACACACTTTATTTAAAAAAAACCAAACCAAACTCCTAGAAGTAATTCTTACAGAGAAGACCAGAGTAGTGGTCCCTATACCATTACAGAAATGGGGTTGTTACTACTGATTAGGAAAAGAGAAAAAAATATTAAATGTAGGGGGAAAAGTCCAATTTAAGAACGAAAGCTCAAAACAGCATAAATATGCACACAAGGAAAAAAAAAAAAAAAAGGGAAAGCTTCTTGGTAATGATGTTCTAAAGGGGATAGCAGCTTTGCCTAGTTTTGGAGGGGGTAGTTATTTTTACTTGGAACAGTTCTAACTCCAGTACATGCAGACTTTTTAAAGCCCTTACAGTCAAGATTGTAAACTCCTGTTGTTTTAAGGCAATATGTTTTTTATTTTAATCCCAGTGATACTGGAGGAAGACCTGGCTGTATGTCTTTCCTCTGCAGACCCATCACCAGTATTTCCTACAGTGCAAGACATGCTGGGGTGTTACTGCAACTAAAGGTCTTAAGATGCTTGAATATTGAAAGTTAGTCTGGTATAGGTGTGTCTGTGTGTGTTCTCAAAAACTCATGATTTGGTAGTCATTACACTAACATGCTACTGAAGAAGCATTTTTTATTTCTTATTTTTAACTGATAATTTTGTAAAAGGACCTAATAACATGAAGATGTTCTGGCTCAGTGACTAAAGCAGTGAAATTTTAAGCCATGGTAAGGACAATGCTGTGTTCTCAATATGTCATCCTATACCGAGCTGTAAGAGATTTGCATCAGTGGGTTTTATTATTTGCATCATGTTTGAGTGGAACTGTGCAAATCATTGAGAGGTGAGGATTCTGCGTTAATTTCATTTTTCAACTGTTTCTATAACAACTTTGTTAAGCAGTTGTATGGTTTCTGAATGATACTTCTGTATAAAGCATGCTTCTGCGACCTTTACTCAGTCTGTACTCTTGTCGTTGCAACTATCAAACATCACACGAGCTCTTGCTTGAATTTGAGGGTGGGTCTCTACACATTTGTATAATGATTAAATTTTGTATTGATCAGCAAAATGAATATATCCTGAAGATCTGTAGCATTTTTCTACACTCCTTTTTAGCTGAAATAGATAATATTAGGGATAATATTAGTAAATCTAGCAAGTAAATAAGAAAAAACTTATTATGTACTCTTGAAATTTATGAACCATCAAGATAAATGTGCAATGATTGTAGCATAGAAACGATCTTTAAAAGCTAATTCATACAAAACAGGTCTTTCTCCCAGTATCTGCTTCTATTTGGCTTTTCACAGCATGATTTCTTTTTCATAGACTCCACAGTGTGGTTTCATGTTTCAAAGTCTTATAATGCAAGTAAGGTTTTTGATAATCAGCAGCCTATTTACATGTGAAGAGTATCTGTAAACATAACTGAAGTAGTGTGGCTGAATGTGTTTCCAGTGGCATCTGTTTCTGGCAATAGGCCTTAGGCAGTGACCTTTAGAAAAGCAAAAATGCAACCAGCGTTAAGTATTGCTCTGTCTTAGCTTGTGTTAGAAAAAGCTGCATAAGCTTTGAACATACCTTGTATGCAGGGTAAAGTGCATGTGTGTGGGTGTGGGTGTGGGTGTGGGTGTGTGTGTGCTGCTGTTTCATGAGGAAAGCTACACTGAAGACTCTACTGGTGCTGAAAGGGGATTACTTGTATAAAGTTCATTCATATATTATATGTACAAGTCTTTAATGGTAGTCACATCATAGAGGAATAAAGTGTTTTCATGTACAGTTTTTCCTTTTAACAAAAAAAAGAATCGTAATTTCATACAAAAAATCAATGTTATTCAAATAATACATTTTAATTGCAAATATCTTTTTATATTTAACCAATTTAAGATCCTGAAAAAAATGAATAGCTAGTGAAAACCATTCTGTGTACATGCACTTGATTATTGAAATGTCATTACGGTGAGATTATGGCTTGAGTAATGGTAAAAGATGAAGCCCTTTAAGTTAAAACCTTTTTTCAGATCCATCAGTATAAAACTTGCGTGTCAAAATGAAAAGAACAAGTGATTTCTATTTTAGATTTTAGTCTTTTAGCATTGTTTGTTTTGTCTTCATATTTCTGGCTTTGTTTTGAAATTATTAGGTGGCACTGCATATTTTGAGGCAGCTTGTGGAGTCTTTGCTCATGCTGGAGAGTATTTTTTGCAGCATTACTAACTCTTACAAATGAGTTTAAGCCTCATAATCTTTTATGTTTTCCTTAAATACTGATCTTCAATAGTCCAGTGGTTATTGAGTTTTATAGATTTCAGTTCATAGAAAATAAATGTGTAACACTCAGCATTGCAGAAGAGGCTTCAGAATCTAAAACAAGGCTACATGGTTCAGGAGTGAGAGTGGCAAAGCAATTTTAAGATTTTTATGTCATTCATAAATTTGAGTATGTCACTACTGCTCGAGTGGAATACTTAAAAGAGTCCACAATCTGGATCTCAATAACTTCATTGTTCCTGTTAATTTTAAGGAAAAAGTCATAGACTTTATTATTTGTCATGGTTTATCATTTTAATTTTCTACATTACTTTTACATATGCTGGAGTACTGCCTACTGTACATGCCATTGTCACATGTAACACATTTCTTTATCTAACTTTAAATTTGCTGATTTCTTTTTCTGTTTCCATCATTCCGTGCATTTAATTCATTGAAGAGCAAGAGACTTTTAACTCTTCCACAAAAGGTAAATATTTATGTAATTTTTTACATCTGTTTGGCAACTGTTAATACTGACTTTTCCCTCGATATATTCCATGTCAGTATATAGTATTTAGTTAACAGTGTTTAACAGGTGAGAAGGTTGTTTCTGAAATACCTATATGCTACCTGATTCCCCTGTTTAGAATCTGAAAATGGTTTATCTTGTGATTTCCAATTTTCATATTGAAATGCAATATACTGGATTTAAGGGGAGTAGTCGTGGTATTTTACATGGCTCAGAAGCTGCTCAATTGAGTTAAAGTTCATTCAAAGACTAAGATTTTACCTAAGCTGTTCTTGAGCTCTGCACACCATCTGCTTCTAATGATGCAACCATGGCTCTTGGCATCTGTGAAGGATGTTTCATAGGTCTGGGTTTAGGAATAATTGAGGATGGTGATGGCCAGAAACTATCCTTTGTATGCAGACAAATTGTGAAGAATGAGCAGTGTTTTATTTGCATGACAAGCCCTTCACACTCAGAAAGTTACTCACACTGTAGGGCAGGTTTCTGGGGCAGGCATGCAGCGCTCACCTCCTATGAATTTGAACTCCTATGAATTCTCCACATCTGTGCTGATACTAGTGAATCAGTGAGCTGCAACAACAGGTGTCTAAGGCTGTCCCACGAAGTGAAAAGTGTCGTCTGTCATGTCCCTTTAGAGACAACATTGCAGAGAAGTCCTGTTTTTTTTGTTTGTTTTTACTGAAAGTAGGAGTTATCTCAAAATCAGAATGAAGCTTGGGGGAGAAAAAAATTAAAAATGAATCCCTTTTAATGTTAACAGCAAAATACTGTGCTGCAAAACCATTAATAGCACAGATTAACCTTTTCTGACCTTTAGTCCTGAGTCCTGCAGATCTTGGGAAATTCTGGTCTGAAAACAGGCTTTGGTGAGTCACAGGCAAATTGTGAGTGGAACTTGAATCAGAATATCTCCTACAACTTCTTTACTTTCTGAAGGGTGAATCCTAATGATACATTTATACTTCTTTATATAAAATACAGCAGCTGTTTCACTAGCTACGAACTCCAACACCCACACCAATACTCAGGAGTATGTTTGCATGCTAATGTTAAAACAAATAAAAAAGAAATAGAATTTAACTTAAGTATTAGCAGATTATTTTACAGCGTTAAGAACAAACTGAAATATCTTAAGAAAGTGCGAAGAATGGTTGACTTAAAAAATATTTCTGTCGTTTTTGCTTTCTTCAGTATTTAAAGTTCTCTCAAACAGAACAATAGAAATCAATCATGTCAGTTTGTTGTTTGTGCCTCTTTGAAGTTCACAAACCTTGCCCTGTGATTTGCACTGCAGTGGATGTTTCTTTGTTTAAAACAATTGACTTTTGACAATTGAAGTAGATCACACCTGTAACAGGTTTTTAAAAGAGCTTGGGAGATGGGGAGGGAGGGGAGGTTACAGGAATATTATGTAACAAGAGACATAGCTATGAAGGAAAGCCTATACTACAGTTATGAACATCACTGACCAGATAAATCTACAACAAAGAAATCAAGCATCTGTTCCACTTCATCAGTGGGAAAGGTTATGATGAGGTCTTCAGCAGGTCAATAAAATGCTGCCTTGGATTGCTGCCAAAACCAGTGGTTTACTTTTCTCAATTTTTAAGAAGAATATGTTTATTTTCTTGTTGTTTTCTTTTGAATAGAAACTTCTGTTCGGATCATCCTTGAAACTCTTTGAGGAAGAACTGAGTGTTGCCTCAGCCGGTTCAGATTTTTGTATTGGCTTATCTTCCTTCTGGAGCGAGTTATTAAACTCAGGGTGGCCACCATGCTTCTATGTGTTCTGGGGAATCCAAGCTCATTTCCCAGCTTGGCAGCCTGAGTGTGTCCTTTGGTCATGCCTCAGTTCTGATTTGGGAGGAGGCCCAGAGTGGTATCAGCTCCTATGGAAAGGAAACCCACACCAGCACACCAGCTTAAAGGAGCCACAGCATGTCCTAGTCAGGTTCAGGGACCAGGACTACAGAACAGACTTCAGAACCCATCCTGCTTATTATCTGCTTGTTGCTGATAAGTACTTTTTGAAGTCATATATGCAGAGAAATAGTAACAAGTTATTTATCTTTGCAACAAATTGATTTTTCATTCTTACTAAGCTTGTATTTCAAAACATGAATCTGCTGATGATTTCAAAAATTTGCATTTTTTAAATTTCACAGTAGACTTTGCTGTGGATTTTTACAGTCATGAAACCTACCACAGGGATACTTTGTGTGTGCGTATTGCAAAACTCATCCTGAATGCTGAACAGAAATAAACTAGAGGCTCTCCATATTATTTCTGAAATGCTTCATCCTGATCCAACACCGGTGTGAGTTCTCTTCCCTGTGTAGCACAGCCAGCTCAGTGAATGGTCCCCCGCCTTCTCATTTCCCTTGCCCACTGCACTACGGGATTCTCCCATCCAAATCTTATCACTGCTTTATTACCTTGCCTTTGTGCTGGACATAGGTTCTGCATAGTTTCTTCTCCAGCTTCTACCTCTCACTTCCTCAAACCCCATACTGTTCTTTCCCCTCATTCCTATCCAGAGAGCACCTAAGCAGCATGGTGAGATGAAGCTCCTGGGTTTTGCAGTGTAGAAAGGCTAAGTGTGCATACCTCTAGACTGCATTGTAGCTGTTTGTTCAACTTTTCTTCTTAGTATGAAGCTCTCTGTTGGCTTCTGAGATAACTGCAGTTCTCTTGCCCTGCCACTACTTGCTGTTTGTGCCCCAGAAACACTGCTACTGTAAAATAGTTTTTATGAGATAAATGTTCATTTCAACTTATTTTTCAGTAGCTTCCTTGTGTAAATAAATCTTTCTATGATTTTAGACTTTTAGACTTTTTCCCTTAAAGTTGCCATCATAAAGGTTGTGTGATATCTGCTGATAAGGGTTACAGCCATCTGAAATTTTTATGCTGATTTCTTCTTGTTCTGTAGCTTACTCCAGCAGTTAGTAGTGCTGGTAAGACTTGGAGGATTTCCAAATTGTACTGTTTGCCTGCACCTCCTTTCTGTCTTCACTATCTTGAACAGAAATCTGAATTGCTTAAAGAACAAATTCTGTGTTTGTTGCAGACATCATAGAAAATGGTATAGCCAGTGCTAAGGTATCCATAGGTTTTCTGTAGTCTAAAAGAGACCAATATGATTATCAGTTTTGATCACAGACCAGGTAATAACACCAGTTCTTGGCATTAAGCCCATACTTGAGTTTGAGCAAGAATGTCCTTTTAGAAAGGTGTTCTCACTTAATGAATGCAAGTGATGGAAAATTGTTCCTGTATTTAACCACCTGACTTTTAAACGTACATCTTAGTACTTACATATTTATCTGAATTTATCTAACTTCTTCATAGCTACTGGGCATTATTATACCTGTGTCCACTAACTTGAAGAGCCTTCTACAGTTTGAAATCTTCTCACTGTCAAGCCAAATTTGCCTTCTTTTTAATAATTTCTTAAATCTGTTTCTGCAGGATCATGTCCTGGACTATGTATAATTCTCATGACTTCTCCCTAAATCATTTTTACCAACAGTATGCTTTCAATGATAGACTTCTTTAAATAAACTGAGTATCTTCCAGTTTCCATGGGGTTTTTTTAAATGTCTCTAAAATACCCTATCTCTGTATGTCATTTAAGCATTTGTTGTTCTTTTTGTAAGCATAAAGGCTTATTTTCATGTACCTTGCCAAAATTTCTCTTCTCCTTTTTTGCTTTATTATTTGCTAGATAGCAACAAGTCTTCACTTCAGAGAGAGTGACATTTTTCTGGAGATACATGTGTAGCATGTTCAGCAGTTCAGTTTTGGGTGGAAGGTGGTTTTTCTTGAAATTTGTGATGGTCAAGAATCCAAGATGGACACATTGCTACACAGGAGGTATTTTCAGTGCTAAACCAATTCTAAACCCTTTTTTCCAAATGTATGAGTGGGTTCTTTTTAGATGTTATTTACTGTCAAGATTCAAATCTTTCCAAAGTCTACAGAGTTTAGAGTCTCTTTGATTATTGTTTTAATGTGAAAGAGGTAGATACCTAAACAGATAAGAGCTATAAAAGCAGCTGCAGCATTTTCACTCTTCCTTGGTAGTTCCATATTGCTGCATGTGGTACAATCCTTATTTAAATGAGCCCATACATGTTTCATACATTGTTCTATGAGCTTAATAGGTGTTCTATTAAGCTTAATAGCTTAATAAATAGGTGTTTATAGCATTGTGCCATTTAAGAAATTTTGCAAGTAATATATAGTTTAGCCCCTCTTCCAAACCTTAATTAGGGGACATAAAACCTCAAAATTACTTCATTTTCTTTTGCACTGGTCGCTACTGTTAGTGCAGCTTTTGTAGCTCTCACTAATTTTCATAGGATTGGTCTGTTGTTCATACTAATACAGGTTGAATTTATTTTAAAGTTAGATTTCATGCATTGCTAGATTCATATTCTGGATTCTAGCCAGAAGTAACCTCTCTATCAGTGAAACAGCATATAGGGGTAGAAATGTGCCCATACTAGTTCTCTCTTAAAAGGAGCATATAAATTCTTAGTAAAGAGATAATCTCTCAGAATAAGAAATTACGATCTCTTTTAAGAAAAAAAACCTGTTGGTCTGTTAGAATTTTATCGGAGAGTAGATTGCAGGATGAAAATGAGAGACCTGTAGCTATTTTCTTTAGTTTATTCCCTACCTTCTTTAAGTAACATATTAGCAATTTCCATATTTTATACAATCAAAGGAGAGCTGTCCTATATCTCCATTCCTTATGATGGAAACATTTACCAAGAACTGCCTTTAAATTAATTTAAACTTCTTTTATCACAAGAAATAAAAGCCAATTTTTAAATTACTTTATGAGAAAAAAACCAACTATTCCATTATGTACACATGTTAAATTGTTCTTTTAATAATACCATGATCACCTCTGCAAAGAATGGAAATCCAGATGTTTAGTTGTACTTCCAGCATATAGCGTATTTAGAATCCTCTACGATCTGTTATGAATTACAGTACAGGGTGCAGAGTCTTCACAAGAATGTTTCTTGAATGACATGTGAGGAACAGACCCAGGAGGAACTGATGGACGTGCTAGCCTATGGAACAGGAGGTGGTCTTATAGTTTTAGACTGTGTCTTCTTCCTTTGAATATAATTCACAGTGGAAGCCAGATGGGACTTAGCAGTGAGGTGAGTGATAAACTAAGTAATAGCTAAGGGAACTTTTGTTGGTTTGATGGAAGACCACATTGGGCAGTTAATTCTTGGTAGCTTGGTATGGTGGTTTGACTCAAGCCATCAATTAAGCACCCACCATCCACTCACTGGCTCCACCCTCCACAGTGAGATGGGGGAGAGAACTGGAAGAGCAAAAGTGAGTAAATCTCATGTGCCAAGATAAAAAACAGTTTAATAAGTAAAAAGAAAAAATGAAAAAAAAAAACAACAAGCCAATCAACCAAGAAACCCATGACCAAGTGATAGAAAAGCGATCACTTGCCACCTCCCACCAGCAGACGAATGTCCAGCCAGTCTCTGAGCAACAGCTGCCTTGAAAAGACTACCCCCAGTTTTATTGTTGAGGATGATGCTGCATGGTACAGAACATTCCTCTGGTCATTTGGAGTCAGGTGTCCCAGTTGTTTACCAATCTCCAGCCTTCTTGCTGGGAGTGGGCAGCATGAGAAACAGGGAAGGCCTTGGCA
Organism: Antrostomus carolinensis; assembly: GCF_000700745.2. NCBI lineage: Eukaryota > Metazoa > Chordata > Aves > Caprimulgiformes > Caprimulgidae > Antrostomus > Antrostomus carolinensis. The sequence goes on along the minus strand of NW_010297404.1, from coordinate 10,162 downwards.
CTGTGCAGGCACTGCTCAGCAACTGCTTAAAAACATCAGTGTATTATCAACGATGTTTTAGTCACAAGTCCAAAACTCAGCAAGTGAGGTGCTGCTGTGAAGAAAATTACCTCCATCCCAGCCAGACCAAGTACACTTGGGATTACAGGAATTAGACCAATATATTGAAGTTGAAGTATAACATTTTGATTCTGTTCGTATGTCTGTCTTTTCTCTCCTGCATGGCTTGATTGTTTATGTACCTAACTGTTGTACAACCTTTACATGGTTTACCTAAGAAAACCCATTGTAGTAAAAGCTTTAGCTCTAAATCTGCACTCCTTATCTAAGCAGTCTCCTTAATGATTTATCTTCTTTCAATTACTTCTTACACTGATTGATCTCACATCTGAATCAGCACCTCTTGAAGAGATGAGAGTGATCGCTCTTTCAAGTGTGGCTTGTGACACCAAAGAGAGTAACATGTTGACACAACTGATATTGATGGTAGTTCTAAGTGTTCCAAGCCTGACAACATTCAAAAAGCGTTTTCACAACACCCTCAGACACATGGTCTGAATCTTGGGATTGTCCTATGCTAGGGCAAGAGTTGGACTTGATGATACTTCTGGGTCCCTTCCAACTCACATTCTGTGATTCTATTCTTTTATTCTATTATTCACTAATTTCAGACACTTGTTGTAAATCTCCATATTTTGAATTCTGGGGCCTCTGTAGAATTTAGAGGTCTTGGGATTACAGTGCTTCAACATGTAAACTACTGTGCAGTCCTACCTCTTAAGAGCTCCAGGAAAAGCACTCTTTAAATACTGATGTCCTAAAAGAAAGTAGAACCATATTTTTCTGAGAGACAGGTCAAGTTCTTGAAATATTGTTTATGTCAAATTTTCATTACCTGTGGTAACCAGCTGTGTTCCAAGAAAGTAATGTGATCGTATGGTGGTGTTACTTATGGTTGTTACAGCTTCTGCTAATGTGCTTTTGCTCCTATGTTAGATTTTGTTCTGCTTCTTGTGATTAATATGTGAAGAGTATACTGGGCTACTTATCAAGCAGATAAAATTTTGCATCACAGCATTGAGCTAAATACCACATACGTTTGGATGTGCATGGTAAACAAACCTGGAAGGAACACAATTACATTTTCTAGAGCAGACTTACATTTCACAGTGTTGCTTGCTTAGAAGTACATTTACCAGCTAATTGGTGAGCTAAATATATTTTACTCCATGCACAAAACTAATTTTTTTAATTAGAGAATTTAGAATTACTTCACAGTCCTCAATAATTGATCTCATGTTATAAGCATGAGGTTAAGGATTTAAACATAACAAAAATCAAGCATTACTGAGTTAAGGTTGAATATTTACCCAACCTAGACTGCAGTAGTTTTCACATATAGTCACTGAAATAGCATCTCATTACATAATAGAATATTCTTTCTCAAGTATTGTAAGTAATACAGACTAACATTTTTTCCTATAAATTCTTTAGTATAATTTACAGTTGACAGGATGAAGCACCTAAAAGTCACACAAGGAAAGGATTATTTTTTAGAGTAACTGTAACCTGTGCACCATACACTTATATGGCTAAATTTTTAAAGGGGTCTCAATTTTCCCTCTGATTTTATATCCTCAGACTATTTCACACAAGTATGATAGGATTAAGATATCTGAGTTTTTTGCTTCAGTCACTAATTGATATATCTTAATCCTTTCATATCTGTCCATAAAATAAGAGGCCATCTTTAAAAATTTCACCTAAAGTGCTCAATTTTGCCTTCAGATACCTCCATGCAACTTCCATTGAAGTAATTGGAGCTGTGCCTGCATATCTGATGGTGGAACTGGACTCATTGCAATTAAGGTACACATTTACCAACATAATTAGTCATCTGGAATAATCACTGGACCCAGTGTGACATTCTGCATATGCAGAATTTCCTAGATTGGACCCTCTGCGTGTGGGAGATAACTTTATTTCTTGCCTTAAGTTTGTAGCTGTAGCAGAACTTTAATGTAATTTGCTGTATTTAATTTTCCTATTTTAAATAATGTGGAAGGAGGACATGAAAACAACGCATTTTTCACAGTGATGTCATTGTATATTTTTTCATACCCAGCCAGCACAGACTTTCCATGATTTCCACGAGCACGTTACGGATGGTGTGTGCATGCACAATCATGATTTGTGCAATAGCACAAGTTTAAAATATCCAGCCCTGAGTGTACTGCTTTCTTTTTTGTATCTTTGTGCTCACAAAGCACAGACAAAAAGCAGATGTGTAAAGCATCCCACAGTTAACTAGCAGCATAAAACCCAGCTATGATAACATTGGTACCTCTTAATTCACAATACAGATCTGTAAACAGCATGAAAAAGTACTTATTTTCCCTTAATTTAAAATTCTCAGTGTCTTTTGATTGATTTCATGCAGCTTTTAAATTGGTGTCTCTCTCCTGTCACTGGTCCAGGAAGGAACTGTTTACAAAAATATTGACTTAAAACTAATCATTTTTGAGAGAGTCATACAAATCCATGGCTGACCCAAAATCAGAAAATTTTGTGGAGATTTTCCCAAATAAAATGCCAGTCTTGAATTTGTGACCACAGAAAAAATTCCAACTAAAAGAAGTTGTTCTGGAATGTTATAACCTGTTAAATCATAGTGGACATAGTGAGTACTCCTGTGGTTTACAATAGTGACTGATGAATATTTGGGTCTAGTTCTAGACCTGTTTTCAAAGTATTTGTTTTATTGGTATTCCTTTGCATTTACATTGCTACCGAGTTTAAGAATGGGAGAATATGTAGTTCCCTCTGAAAATCGTCCACCAACACAAAGGTCAACTTACTTTAAGGAAGCCTTAGCCCAGAGGCTTTCACACCACTCTTCCTGTTAGTGCAAGGTCATCTTCCTGTGGGAGGCACAGCCAATATTAATTGCCATAACTTGTTCAAATTGAAAAAGATCTTCTTTATAGCCCACAGCTTCTTGAAAGTTTAAGATTAGTTTCTTTTTTTAAACAAACATTGTCATACAGAAACCAAAAACACAAGAACAAATAATTTATTTGAAATATAAGTGAACATTAGAAAGCAAAGTAGTGCTTTTAAAGGACTTTTGTTATAAAAAAAAAAAAGTTGTTAGAAAATTACTGTATTTTTTACTATGACTGCTTGAACAGAGAAATCATTCCTCTCAAATAGTCTTTAGCTATGGTAAGCAGTTATGTTTTAAGATATTAGTAGGAGTTAATTATTTTAAAAATAAATTTTAATACCTGTTTAATGCATTAATTCTTAGAATGCTACTGTAATATTTTCTACATTTAAGCAAATACATTATTAGATGATCATGGATTTATGTCCCCTGCATCCAGAATACTTACAGGTTTTATAATTCAACCTATCACCTAAATTCTTTCACTCTTTTTATATCTGTTGCATCAGCTTGATTATGTATAGGAAATTGGGATGTCTGCCCATTTTCAGGTAAAGACTCTCGCAATGGAAGTGGTTATTTCTTGATATTAGTGTTCTTTTGTTCTGTGTTTACACCCTGCTTGTTCTACGTTTGTACATTTCTTTGTTTCGTTGAGATGGAAATAAGTTAAAATTGTTGCTAAACAGTTTGTTTTTCCAAAATATTGTCACTATTTTTAATTGATTTTCATTGTGTGTTTTTGCAGCAAGCTTAGTAGTGGAGGAGCGAACGAGACAGATGAAAATGAAAGCGCACCGTTATAATCAGACATCAGGGTCTGGTTCTAGCCAAGAACATGAGCGTGAGCAATATACCAAGGTAAAGTCAGTAGTCTTGAAATGATACTTTGGCTTGAAAGTTGAAGGCAAAAACCTGTTTATTTAAAATATTATATAAGCCTCAGGAACACTGTGTTATAAAGCCTGACAGAAATGTCTTTGAGTAATAGCTTTTTAACATAATTTTTACCCCCATCTGATGTGCATTAGACTTAGATGTCACTTAAAATGAATCTGCAAAAAGCAGAACATTTCGGAATTAATTCGGGGAAAAAATATCCTTCAGCACCTCTTAAACAAAGCCATGGCACCTCTAGTTTGAGAAGTCCCTGGCTTGCAAGTCGCTGAAGGCTAGAAAAGTGGGCCCTTGCTGTTGTCTGATGTGTAGAGGGCTAGGCAGAATTAATTCCAATCCCATGCAGCTGCTCTCGTATTTGAATTTTTTTTTTAATTGGAATAATGTCATAGATAAAGTATTTCCTTTCTTGAAATACATACTGATTACTTTGATCTCCTTTTCTAATAAGAGTAAAGATTTTCTCTGATAATTAAATGTACACTAAATTACATCAATGAAATTATATAGAGGGACCTTTTGGGACCTTTTTTCCACACCCCACACCCCGCCCTTGGTAATGCTAAAGTGATATCCCACAACCTTGTAGGTTTAGAACTATATAGGCTTCTGAGCAAACTGCTGAAAACATCTCACACATCTGCACTGCTACCTACAGATCAAGCTTTGAGGGGCTGGAGCTGAACTTTCTCCTAATGACATTTTGCCTTGTGACACCTCATGGAGGAGGAAGAAGATTTGTAGAAGTCAGGAGGGGAAAAGTTTAGTTGGATTCTGTGTTTCCTTTTAGAAATACAGCACTATGTTGCTGTAGGCAAAGTAAAGGGCAGCGACAAAACCAGCGGTAATTCTGTTGTGTGGGAAGCTTTCCTGCAATTCTCTTCTCCCAGTGCCCTTGAGAGGTTACGTGCTTTCCGTGAGTGACCACAGGATGGCAGCATGAATGTAAAAGTCCGCTGTGAAAGATTCGGAGACACACATAGCAACTGTGTGAGTTAAAAATAGGGTCTCAGAATTTTAATGGATTTAGACTTTTGTGCTTCAAGAGCCACATTTTTCAAAGACTTTCTTCACATCAGTAAGAACTAAACGCTTGTATTTTTATTTCTACATTTTAAAAGAGCTGAACTTTCCATTTGTGAACCAGTGCCATACAGAAAACAGCAAACACTGTCAAGCTGTCAACAGCTGCTGACACCAGGATGCTCCTGGCGTATATTGCCGTAGCGCAGGGACCGGACTTTCTGTCCCTTGCCCCTCCAGGGTCGGTTCCCAGTGTTTCACAAAACTGATGCATGTTTCTGGAGGCACAGGTTAAATAACGGATATGGAAGGTCCTCAGCAGAAGCAAAATCAGAAATCTACTTAGGGATGGGTTAAAAGGCAATTGGGGATCTAACTCGTAGTATCTAACAGATTTGAAAGATTTGTTCAAGATCTCGTTACAGTTAAATATGGAGACAACTTTAATAAGGATGTTTCTTTTTTGAGACCACCTCACTGTGAACAGAGAACTTAAATGAAACAGTTCTCAAAGGGAAGAGAAATAAGAGAAACAGAGCTTTAGGTCCTCAATTGCCAAATTGTGGGATAACAGTGCTATTAAAAAAAAACCTCAGCCATTGGGATGGAAATTTCCAATGAGATCATCTGTCAGAAGACAGAATTTGTATAGTTATTAAAACAGATCATTTGATAGTAGGTTTGCTGTTACCTTCACAAGAAGTCAATTCAGGGCAAAAGGGTGAGATGCAGTGTGTCTGTGTGGTACTTCTGAACCAGTTAACATGTTAAAAAAATAGTAAAAATGGATTTGATAAAGTTTGTGGGAGAGAAAGGTAATATGTGGTCTGGCCAAGATGACCAAACAGATACCTTTGTTCATAGTCAAAGGTCAGTTTTCTGATTTGGATTAACTGTGCTTACAGATTGATTCAAATGTTCATATTTTTCCATTATGAAACATATTTTTTATCCTGCTCCTCAATGTATTTTTCTTATTGTGGTAATGTAAATCCCATGTATTTTGAAATAATTGTTGTAAAACATCAATCTGCAATGCTGCCAATTTCTCTTATCCTCTAGTACCTAGACTTTTCTAGTATCATCTTTAGTTTTTAAATGTATGTGAAAATGAAATCAAAATTTAAATCACAGCATGATGAGTACTAGATGGAAAGAACTCTGTTGCAGTATTGTTTATTCAGAATTTTTATAAAAAGGTGTCACCATAACTTTAAGGAAGCAAATTAATTGTCCTTTTTTTACATGAAAAATATTTTTAGGGTACCTGGTGTTCTGAAAGATATTGGCTCCTTTCCATGCTAAAACAGTAGTAAGGAGAATTAATGACTTGTAGTGGACTTTAAATGAAAGAATCTTTAACTTTTAATGTATTTTCTGCATGATAGTGGTGTAGTCCTAGATGAGATGGTCCAACCTATATTGAATTTTTAAAAGAACTAATTACATTAGCACATTCTAACACTGTGCTCTATTCAGTGATGTAGCTGTTTGCTTCATATCACTGTGGTGATGGACGTAACTTTAAAAATGTTACTCAAGCAAACTTTGTGCTACTATCAGAATACACTGAAAGAGTCAAGAAAATAAAACCAGACAAATGAGATTTAGACAACTCTAATCATAGAATCATAGAATGGTTAGGGTTGGAATGAAACTGTAGTAAGTCATATCAGGTGGTACAGCAAAGCTGATGTCTGAGACTTCTTAGGACTTCAGACTATACCTAATTTCTGCCACCAAAATCTATGAAAAGTCTTTGAAAGCTGCAGGAGCAAAACTTACTTTAAATAAAAAAGGAAAAATGTTCAGTGGTCTGATAGACATTTTGGAATAGTGAGAAAGAAATATTAAATAGCTATTAAAGAAAGGGCAGTTACAAGCAGAGTTTCTCTCTCTTTAACAGAATTACTTCTTACCCAAGTAGCAGGGTTTGCCCACTGCTTTAGAAAATAAGTATTCATATTTATTAGAGAAACTATGCTGTGCTGCACATTGAGAAAATATTCCCTTCTGCTTTTCAGAGCAATCAGCTCACATGGATTTGATTCTTCCACTATTTTAGCATTTGCAAATATGCTTGTTTTATTACACATAAAATTTTCTAAACCTTCAAAAGTTTTTTTTCAGTATGGACTGCATCTCCTATCCATAATACCTAATTATGTGTATGCAAAACTATTTCATTAAATTTAGATATATTTTCTCTTATATTGAAACAAGCCTTTTTTTTTTTTCAGAGGTATTGTAACAGAGTCTTTGCAATTTCCAATCCATTTCTGGTGCATTCTTCCATTTTTGTAATTTCTTCCACTCAGTTTCTCAGTCTTCTAGTCTCAGTAAGCAAGCACTAGTTTTTCAAGCATGCACCATGCAAGTTATTGTGTAAACGTTTTTAAACATCTGTGTTTTAAACATCCATTAATGGATTTTGAATAGGTAATTGTCTGCTCTGCAATATTTGTATAGGTCTTTATGGCTGTTCCACTCTAATTGTTTTGAGACCTTCACAGAGCTCACATCCTTATTTCCTTCAGTTCCGACAGAAAGACTCCATAATTTATGTCAAGCAGTTAAAGTCTAAAAAGTTAAATTAAAAAAAAAAAAAAAACAACAAAAAAAACCCCAACAACAAACCCTCTGTGGCAAAAGGGCTTAAAGGAGAACTTTAAGCATCTGTCTGCCTTCTTTCTTGCATGTTAGGCTGTAGTGGCTAGTATGCAGATATTTGTGCTGTTTCAGTGTTTGAGGGAATCAAAACACTTTGGTAGCATAATTCTGGATTTGCATAGATATAAATGGCAGTATATCTTAATTAGGCTCTTAATTCAAAATACGGTATTTTTTTATTCCAGATGCCACACACAGAACATAAACACCATGCTGCAGCTGCTCTGGCTTTCCAGAGAATGCGCAACACATTTTTGGAAGGTCTGTTTATTCAAGATAGTTGCTGATCAGGGCACTGTAGTACATACTTAAAAGGACATCATTCTATATTTAAATGCACCACTGACTCAGTTTACACTGTGTGATTGGAAAGCATTTAGCATAAAAGTGTAATCACGGCATTAACTCAGTGGCACCCTGTGCATTTAACTTGATAGTTAATGTCTACAAGGAAGGGCTGGATAGGAGACTCATAATGATGGGAACAGTAAAAATGTTAAGTTTTGTGTGATGTTGGGCAAGGCGCTTATGGCTATGTATAGAAAATGTTCTTGGACATTGATGTGATGGGTATCTTCCTTTGATCCTTCTTCAACTACCTTCAAGAAAAAAAATATTTCCTATATATCTTATTGATACAACAGTCATCCCAGTACTGGTAGAGTTTCACAAAATTCAGTGAGGTCCGTTCATTTGACTTGTGGGCTTCACTGCAGTTTTCCCATAGTTTGACTTGCTCATTTTTACTGTTCTCTGTGAGGAAGTTCAGTGATGTTCTCAGTAGTTGAGTTGGATACAATTATGGGAAGAGTTACATAGAATTGCTGCTGCTTACTGGGCTCTGGACCATCACTTGAGCTGCTCCTAAGACACAGACCCAGATGGTGGTAGGATTCAGAGACGGGACCTGGATGCACAAAGGTGCTGACTGCCAGGCCATGAACCCCAGCAGCACTTGGAGGAACCATGTGTGAGCAGTCATAAAGCTCAAAGTACTTTGTGCATTATTTAGTGTTTCCTGACAAAATTCCTTGTTAGAGTAAGATGCCTCAAATGATAGCTGTGATCTCAAGTCTTGCTTAAGCCCCTGGATTAATTTAGCTCTTAATTTTTCTGATCTGAATTTCTCTTTCCTCATTTTAATCCTCATTTAATTTCCTCATTTTAGTGCTTAATGATGCACATATTTTCAAAAGTTAGTCACCTGAGGCTTTTTCATAGTCAAAGGAGGGGGCACTCCTTCAGTTTTCAAAGCTCTAAACTATTGTATCCTCCATACTTTTGGGAGATAAACCTAGAAATATAAATGCTTATTAATATGGAAGATAATATAATTATAATGGACTATTAAATTACTTCTAAAATATACACTATAATCAGTAAAATTGCTAACATTGTTAGTCATTGAGGAACTGTAAAAGTATTCATAAAGTACACTCTTTTGGTTTATGTCTCTGCTCTTTCCATTGACATTAACACATCTGCAGTTCATCATACCCCTTTTTTCTCCTTTTGCTGATGTAGAAGAAGCAGCACCTCCACAGGTGGTAAAGTGAATGGAAGAATGCATTTCAGCTGTTTATATTTCAGATAGTCATATTGAAAAAACTTCTGTCTTTGTAATGCAGAAGCAGACAGTGCAGATAGTTTGAGCATCTGAAATGCCTGCAGGCATTACTTTAATGCAGATACCAAATAAGCGGATTTTAGCCCAGGACAATTTTCTTCTGAATGATCAGTTAAGGTGTATTGCAACAGTAAAATATTCTTTTAATGATCACTGATTTGTGTAAGAAAGAGTGCTATTTACTTCTGTCTGTATTTGAAGGGAAAAATGTTAACTTCAAAATTGCTTGCATTTTGATCATCTGTTAGCTAAGGTGACTGATTATCAGATTTTACTAAAAAAGCATAGGTAGAGAATAAGCAGGAAAAGTTGCGTGCCTCCTGTAGAGGACAGTGAATTCAGTAGAAGCAGCAACTATAGGAAGGAAGACCTAAATCCAGAAGAAGAAACAGTAAAATGTAAATACTGCAGCACTCAGCATTAACTTTCAACATCACCACTTTTTGTGCTAATCTCTGTTTCTGTGAAGGGAAGGGTTTACAGTTTTTGGGGAGTCACAGCTCTGGCATACACTATAAAGCTGTAGTAAAAGCTCAACCATGGCTTGAAAATCTCGTTTAGGAAGGGAAGCTCCATGTTTTATGCAGTAACCCTGTGATTAGAACACCAAAGCAAGTAGAAGGCATGCATTTAGTTTTTTTTCTTTATCTCCTGTCTCACCATAAAATTCTGTTTAGCAGAATATGAAAGATACTCTGATATTTACAAAGCAATTCCATTTTGTACAGTCTGCTGGACTAATGGGAACAAGACAGAATGAGGATATCTACGTAGCCCCAACATGTGGGGGATGGTACCTCAGCTGAAGACCCTGCAGCAATAAAAGGTTTCATACTGATACCAAACAGTCATTTGATGAGGCTGAGTCCCTGAACAGTCACTGACAGGCAAGCTGCAAATTCTGACTTCTCTCCCAGTATCCTAACCAGTAAGGTATCATGACTTTTAATCCCCCTGCCAGAGCAGCAACACTTAAATGAGATCACACAGGAAGGTGT
>NW_010297403.1:0-30008 GCF_000700745.2 Antrostomus carolinensis | reverse complement strand
TATTAAATAGAATTATTATAATAATAAACCAATGCTGTTTTCTTCAAAGTATCGGTATTTATAAAATTACTTCTGATTTCATATAACCCCTTTAGTCATATTAAAAAGATATAAATATAGAAGGCTTTTATCCTGAGGAATGCTTTTTGCTTATTATAATTACCTCGTTATTACATTATACATCATAATTACATTATTATGAATACCAGCTAATACTTATTATGATTACCCAGGTTACATAGGACAGAGAAAATGAAATATCTCTATCATCAGGCTGATGCATAAGAGGAAAGCCCCCAGCCTTACCTCTAGCACAGTGACTAATATCTTCCGTAGGGAGCCACTTGTGTCACTTTTAACATCAGACTCCAGATCTCTATCAAAGACTGTAGAGAAAAAAAAATCTGTGAGGGTTGACCCAGTGATAAAGGCTTTAAATGAAGGTGTTTGAAAGATACTACTACTTACGCCGTTTGTATGCCTCCTTTATGTTTACAATTTCCTAGGCAAATAAACCAAATAAACAAATAAGTAAATTAATAAATATTAAGGGAAAATGATTTGTAAATAAATAAAAAAATAAGCAAACAAAGCCCTAGCAAGTGAGTACCATGCCCATGTTGCTTGTGGTGTGGCAGGTATGGAGGCAGGAGAAGACGAATTCCCACTCCCTGCTTATGCTTGGGACTCACTGTGGCGCAGACACAACTCAAACCCAGCCCAGTTCAGAACAGCATTTTGAGGTTTCACTTGCATTTAAGTGTAAGCTAAAGGGCTTTTTGAAGAGGATGGTGTCCCTGTACCTGGTGGGAACCACCTCTGAATGGTCAGAGCAGTGCCAAAGCTGCCTTTAACAGGCACCCCGGGGTTTCTCTGACATCAGTGTTGCCTCTGTGCCACACATGGGCGGTATGAGTAGGACCAAGGAAGGAATTTGAATTATATTGCTCTCAACTCCTGCAAGAGTTTCAGCTCTGATATGTCAACTTTATAACTGCAATTACTGACAAAAGGTATTTCAGCACGGAAGCTGGTCTGATACCTCCTCCTCCTCCCGGGGGATGCTCTTGGCAAACTCTTTGCCCTGTTACCTAAGGGTCATGCATTGTCTCCCAACCTTATTGTTTTGTGTGCAGAGAATCTCGATCAGCACCGACTCATCTGTCCCAGCGCCCTTCATCGCCTTCTGAAGCTCTCGGGCCTCATACTCGCAAGGCAGGTCCAGCAGAGCCAGTACGGCCTTTTCAAAATTCCCACTCAGATCTCCCTTCAGGTCCTCTTCCAAATCCTGCAGGGACAGTTGGAAGGGTTAGTGCAAAAGCTGAGCTGGGATGAGAGGTTTTTTAAGATTTGTTTGGGGGGAATGTCATCATTTCAAATCAGCGTCTGTACCTAAAAGGGAAAAAAAACCACACACTAAAAAGCCTTTAAATACATGGACTTTTTATTTGCAAAATAAATTCCATAGAAGTTTTTCATATTTTATGAAATGATTGTCCCATCTTCAAATACCAGCAAATATCAGTCCAGTTCTGACTCTTACTTGTTTAAATAAATGCAAACTAGTGTTTTTAAAAGCTTATCAGGAGACTTTACTCTGAAACACAACACAGAAGCTTCCTGCTTTGAAAGAGGTGCAACAGAGGGGATCAAACTTACCAAACTTCTCTTCCAGTTTTGTTTAAAATTGACTTATGTGAAAAAGAGACAAATTCCTACAAAGTGCTTTGGTGCCAAGCAATCAGCATTTTTTCCACCCCCCCCAAAAAAAATCAACTTTCTGTGATATGATTTACTTAATTCAAAATTTAGTAAGAGCCTGGAGAAGAACTAGCTCATATATGTACTCTGAGAAGGACTCCTACTGATGATTTACTTCAATCCCTATCTGCAGTTAACATTTCCTGTAGTACAGGAAGTACTTGACAAGTTCAGAACAACAAAAGAGCTCTGAATCTATTATTCTTAAATATCCTCTTACACAATCTCAAGTCAACACTCAGTCTATGGAAGTCAATGTCTGACATGGGTGTTGGAGCAGTTTCAACATGTGCACCATGAACCTTGCTTTCTTGAGCAGCAGGAGATCGAACTGGTACAACTTGTGGCTCCTTCCCAAGAGATTCAGGCTGCCCAGGCAAGTGAGAAAGGTTGCTACATGCTGATGTAACCAGGATGTCTCGTGGCATTTCCTCATTTCTAATGCCTGCTTTTATTAATCCTCATTATAGAGCTAAATCTATAGTATTTATGCAACCAAAATCCTGGTCATGCTTGAAGGTTTATATGTAGAAGGCTTTCAGTTTCAGTGCCATCTGCCTTATTAACACTGATTAATCACTAATGAGTAAGCAGATATTAAGAACATACTAATTTAATAATAAGCTCTGCAGGATCCAGCTGCTTACCTAAATAATATATTGGAAGCTTTATTTATCTTACATGCAAAATTATCAGGGCAGTCTATGTTTCCTTCTCCAGAAATCAAGTGCCCAAAGAGATGTTCAGCTTTGCAATGTGTAATCCGCTTCATCATGGGAAGAAATCAATACTACATCCATTAAACTCATCAAAATATAACAATATAAGATCAAATAGTTCTTCTGAATTTGCATCTGGTCTAAGAGGGATTATGACTTAAAATTTACCTTTTACATTTTTTTTAATATGTTGAAGATGAACACAAGCTGAAATATTTTTTATTTCTGTTATTAATTATTTTCTAGGTCTCCCAACTTTGATTAAAGTGCTCTGATCTGCTTAAGGCTGATTTCAAAAAGACTCTAAGGCCTAAGAATAGGAATATAATTTGTATTTTAGGAGATAAAATAAACTGCTGAATCAGAATCTAACTGGTGTCCTCCTTAAATCCACTGTGCCCTTGATATGTTCAAAAGCAGAAGCCTACAGGCTGTATTTCTAGCAGGATGTGGTTTGAAACAGAGAGGTCATTTATTTTGAAATACCTTGTTATACAGAGCCTTGTACTTCTGTTTTATTTGTTGCCTCTGCTGTGATGTTCGACTTGACAAGACTTCGATAATTTTCTTTTCATCAGTTCCTGAAAAAGAAGTTGTGCACAGGAATTATTTAATCAGGAACCTAATGCCGAGGAAAGAAAATACTGTCTCTAAAGAGAAAACCGTTGCTATAGACGTATCCCCACTGGTACCAACTTTAGGATTTGTAGCATCTAAGATTCTTTTGAAGACATATTTAACTGTAGCCGCTACAATGATCAGACCATAAAAGAAACATTCACCATCTTGTGCTGCTCATATTTTATCAGGGAAAATTGAGTCTTCTGTATGTGAAGGTCAGATACTGCTCTTAAAATCAGGGTTATGGCAGTGCCCATAGGCTGACAGACACATTTTTGGTGGCAGTGCTTATCTGAGTAGTCCCAAGGGATCAGCCACTAGACCCAGTTCCTTAAGAGTGGGAACGGTTGTGCCAGCACAACAGAACAAACGGCGTGGGGCGAGAGGCCGAGGTGGCTGAGGATGTGTCTGAATGGGTCATTAACTCACAGCCTGAATGGACAGCCTGTACAAAACGGGTCGTGCTTTGCACTAAATGGAGTCAGGAAGAGGAGCAGGAACCAGCCTTCATGGTTTGAGTCTCTGCTGATGCTGCTAGAGTGAAGTGGGAGCACGGGGTGCCCCAGTGATAGGCACCACAGCAGCTGCATCTCCTGGGAACCCCCGAGGAACTGGACATGCAACATCCCTCCAGCAGAAAATCCCTGGGCAGCTTTGAGCTGTAACTTGTGCAATGGATGGAAGCAGCTTACTGAAGGCAATGACCTTGTTCTTGTACTTTTCTTGCCCTCAGCTGTATAAACAGATGTTTGCACTAAACAAAGCTGCTGGAAGGCATTTGTTATGTTTGTGGTTAATGGAACAGGACTGCAGCAGTGCTACTTGGATACCCAAAAGACACAATAGAGTAGCTATTGCATTAATACACATGTCCTGATGTACTTCCATGTGAGGGCCAGCAGCTTGCCTCAGGCATTATTTCTTCAAGACAAGTATTGAAATGGAGAATGCGTATCAGGAGAGACCTATGACCCTGCATGTGATGGGCACTGTCAAAATGCCCATAGCATATAAAGGGTTTAGATGGCAGATCAAAGGCATCAAGGTGTATGCCTGGTCTGCTGATGCATGCATCTCATGCTGGTGGACACTGCCCATGCTCTCCTTGTGCTTTTGTTGCATCCAGCTACTGGGCTTTGTGCTGTGTCTCATCACAGGCACTCAGGAGCAGAGACCAACAAGAGTTTCCAAGGAGCTACCAGGACAAAGCATAAAAATAGAAATGATATTGGCATTCAGCAGCAGCTGATGTATTTTCATCCCTGCGTATCACCACCAGGTACATACAGGACAAGTTTAGGGCATCTTGTCCAGTTCTTCCTGCTTAGAACCAAGGCAGAAGGTATGGTCCAACTGTAGAAGGAAAAGCATTTCTATCTGAGAATGTGGGGTTAAACTCTCAGTAGGAGAGTCCTCTGGGGAACTGTCTTGAGGGAGCTCAGTTGATAGGACAAGAACAGTTCCTAAAATTCAGCACTGAATGTCAGTGCTACGCCAGCAAGAAATGCTTAATACATGTTTACTGTGCAAATGCCTGGAGTGAATTAATAACTCATTGCTCTCATGTGCTGCCTGTCTGTTCTTCCTCTGCTGGTCATTGTCACCTCCACAGACCTGAAGATCCCATGAACACTGTGCATTCCTCATTCTTATCAGACAGCTTACCTAAAACTGCCCAAGAAGATGGTGGGAGCAAGTATTTCTGGCTAAAAATCACTGATGCAGATTGAAGAGCATTGCATATGCCTTTCAGCTGACGGAGCTGCTGTAGGCTCTGATGAGCATATGGAGGTGGTGATGTTTTTGATTGGTCCTTGTAAGGCCTGGGAAAGGACCTTAATCTGACCTGACTAGCTGTACCCCATGATTGTCGTATCAGACTTGACAGCTTGATGTTCCTATCGCAGGAAGCAAATATCATGTTTATTCAATCCCTTGGAGCCAAGCAATTATCAAACTAGATCTTGCCAGTCTTTGAGCAACAAACTGGCTTCCCTTCCCTTTTATCATAGTCATATTAAACTTCATGGGTGTGCACATCCTTTGAGTCAGTAAGTGACAGAAAGCATAGAGATTCCCTGAAACTGGTTGAAACAGTTGTTTTGCCCTAAGTTCATGTAGATACCTTTTATAATCTTGAATTGCCCTTTGTATAAAAACCAAGAGCTTTCTTACCCGCTCCTTTGCAGGCGCTGTGTATTTTCTTGGCATCTCGGTCTGCATCAAAACCATGATGATGGCGTTTATTGGTTGACTAGGAAAACAGAGACACAACAGACACATGGGGAACAATTTTGCATTAATCTCTCTGAATGACAGTGGTTTGGGCCAGGTTCTTGCTTGATCTTTGTTCATACCATCTAAACAGTGAAGTTCATGCTGGGCTTTGCTGAAATACTGCATCTATCATTATGGCTCCTAGAACAGTTCCACAAAGAGCTGTCACCACATGACACATGGTGCAGATCCTATATAACCTTGTTCTGCCAGTTCAGGCTTATTCAGATAATTTAAATATAACGACTTCATACCAGGCATCTTCATGACAGATTAAGTATTATTTGTTTATACCACTTTAACAATAGGCCAATATAAATGCCTTATCAGATGTGTACAGAAAAATGCTCTGTCTCTGCAGTACATTTTTAAGTACTAGGATCTTGCAATCTCAATCAGCTGAACAAAAATAGGTCCTGTAAACTTTTCTTGCATTGATACATTAATGCAAACAAAATAACTGGAGATATATAAAGTGATAAAGCTGATGTTTCATTTTTTTTTTTATTTTGGCAAAATAGTACACGTGGTTACCTTGAGCTAAATCTATTGAGGATAATAACTCAAAGTCCACAGCCGCAGCAGCAGTTTACAGCCTGACATATCCATGTAAGCAGAAAACCATGCCTGTTTCTACTAATCTGACAAGCTGTGAATCACAAGGGCTGAAATGCTGGTACACTCTCTATTCTGCTGTTTCTCAGACAAGGGTAGAAGTAACTGAGAACAGGAGATCAGCATCATTTTCAACCCTTGTAATATCATGAATTGGATCTTTTAAACACACAGACTCTAAAAGAATACTAGAAAATAGGTCCTAGGCTCCTAAATTAAGTAGAATTATATGCATACCACATACTCAGGGCTCTAAGTGTGCACTTCAAGTGATTTGGTATTTCCATTCAAATAGCAACATGTGGATCACACTAATTGCTTTGCAGGTCCGCCAGGCACTGGAACCACCACTGTTAATTAAGGGTTATGACACCCCAGGGTATGGCAGTCTGCTTTTAAGCCCTTCTGGAAATGCCACCATCCAGCTGAAGAGCAAAAGAGGCTAACTGGCTGATGGGCCTCCTTGTCTTTGGGGATAGCACAGGGCAGGGATGATTCCTGAAATACATGAGGCACAAGATTATTCTGCTTGTGGGATAAAGAAAATTTAGCCATATGGCTCTGAGCCATTCTCTGCTACGTTACCTATCTGTCCAGAGAATGACCTGTTTTATTTACAAGTACAGATACAGCCTGGAAGTCTGTTTGTTGGTATTCTTCAAAAGTTTCACACTGTGATCTACTACCTCTGGTAAAAGAGCTACAGCTCTGGATAAAGGAGTCCTCTGTCAAAAGACAAAGGGCCTTTTCTCAAGGAGAAAACCCAAACCCAGTCCCTACACTGCTTTACCAATGTACCTTTGTGATAGACTAAATACTGTCTAAGGGACTGGCTTAGACATCTACTAAATAAATCACGCAGGCAGCTAGGACACAACTTACTGCTAATGGTAACTGCAGTAGTGCAGCCATCTCAATGAAAGAGAGAAATATTTTTACAACAATAGCAATGAGTAAGGTACAATGACAATGCAGTAACTTCTCTCAGTCTCTACAGCACAAGGTAACACTTTCATTGCCACATCATTATCACAAATGTTGCTTGTAAAGCTGTATCTTACTGTATGCTCTGACACACACGTGCTTCTTTAAACCTTCAAATAAGATGGAAGGAGATGCAGATAAGTAACTAATATTTTCTAATGGAAGATTTTAACTGTCTTCAGATTTCTCAGGAATTTTGTCAAAAGGAAAAGCACAGAATTAGAAAACAGATGCATTGATCGCTGTCTGTATCCAAAATGAATTGCATTCACATTTTTCTATTATGATAGGGTGTACGTGCCTCTCCTTTGATGGAATCATGTACAAAAGACATCTTTTTGCACAACATGCTTGAAAATTAAGCAGTTCTAATTTCTTCCTTTCTGATTGCTACACCCTCATTTTCATTCTTGTGAGAATAAAATTCACCTTTGTTCTCTGTAATACCAGTGACAGTTAACCAGACTCAGTGGGTGATGAATTTTTGGGAACAGAACAATGGGATCCACAATGCAGGAAAAGTTTATTCTGGATATACAGGCCCAGGGTGCAAATCCTGCATGCACAGTGGACCTCTTTGTTGGAGAGTTGTACAAGCACTGTGTTGGCACACAGTGCCAACATGTGACAGATTCAATGAGCGCTGTGGCATAGCATTCATAGAATCATAGAACTGTTTTGGTTGGAAAAGACCTTTAAGATCACTGAGTCCAGCCGTAATCCTAACACTGCCAAGTCCACCACTAAACCATGTCCCTACGCACCACATCTACATGACTTTTAAATACCTCCAGGCATGGTGACTCCACCACTTCCCTGGGCAGCCTGTTCCAATGCTTGACAAAACTTTAATGAAGACATTTTTCCTAATATCCAATCTAAATCTCCCCTGGTGCAACTTGAGGCCATTTCGTCTCATCCTATTGCTTGTTACTTGGGAGAAGAGACCAAGACCCACCTCTCTAGACACTCCTTTCAAGTAGTTGCAGAGAGTGATAAGGTCTCCCTTCAGCCTCATTTTCTCCAGACTAAACAACTTCTGTTCCCTCAGCCGCTCCTCATAAGACTTGTGCTCCAGACATCAGGAGGATGCTCTGCTGCCTGTTCAATTGAGCATGCCCCACAGACAGCAGTGTGTGGTGCCAGCACGGTTTTCCCCTCTTCATCATACCACGTTAAAATGCAAAGTGTTTTCAACACTTCAGCCTGTAATTTAACATATGACTGTTAGTATTGTCAAGAGTTACCACTATGTTGGGTAATGTGCTCCTAATTACTTATTGTTTCTGTATCATGCACCCTGGAGCAATCCCAATAGACATTGTAAGCTGGAGAGACTATCCCTGATTTCCACTGCAACATGTGGAAAGCAGCTGTTTGTAGGAACAGGGTACATACAGTATCTGGACAGAGTAAATGATGGTGACATTAAGCTATCATTATCCTACTGTTTGTGCCAGGCAGTCAGTACTGGAGTTATTCTAGAGTTACGAAGAGTTGTTGAAGTAGCTGAAAAATCAGCAAAAAAGGGACAATTCTGGAGCACAAAAAGACAAAGAAAAGTGCTAACATATCAAATGCATAGACTTGATGACTTTGTAGTATCCAAGTGCTACTCTAATTTAGAGACCCCCACATTCACTCCAGCAATATGAGTTGAGAACTGTTGCTCCACATTCACTTCCTCCTGACCTGGGACAGAAGATGCACTGGTGAGAAGTGAGAGGAAGAAGGCTTTGTCTGGCATTCATTCTCACTTTTAATTCATTCAGCCTGGACAGAAACACCTACACAAATGCCGAAAGACAAGGAGCTGGTTTGTACTTTGCTCTGCCCTACCCACCAGCAGTGCTGGGCTGTGAGTATTGCCCTTGTCATACCAACGCTGCTACCTCCGCAGCTCCTGCTGCCCCAACCCTATCACAGATGCATCTGGTTCTCTGGTAATGTAGTTACAGGACTTTGGGAGGGTGTTTTGCTTTCTTATGCCTTGATGGCTGCTCAGTTATGCTCAGGCTTTAATGAGTCCCTAACTCCTAGGTGCAACTTGTCATTGTAGCTGTTGTGTTTGTGCATAGCACAGCTGCAACAGGTAGGAAAATGGTAGCACCAGCAACTGAAATAACATTGTGGATTTATGAGGATTCATAAAGACATAAAGAAATGTATTTCTTTTTGAAGGAAAAATCATGCAGAAGGGAAGGAAGGACTGTTTCTTAATGATATTCAGGACATGTTTGTTTTAAAGCACCAGAGGAATCTATTGAGTCAGCTCTGCTAAAGCCACCATCTTCAAATAAATCACTGTAAAACATTAAATGATGGGCCTGGGAGATAGCGTTCTTACGGTACTGTGTATAATACTAGCATCAGCTTTATAGAAAGGAAATCTGATACTCTGGGCAGATGACTGTCAAGGCCAACTCCTGAGTCATCTGGAAAGCCCTGGTTAAAATTCACTACCTCCTGGGTTCCAGCCCTGATCTTGCCCACTGATGCAACTTTCCCACAAAGAAGAGGGAGACCTGTTTCAGAACTGTACTGCTTCTTACCCTGAGGATTTTGACAGGTGGATTTTCCTGCAAGGGATAAATAGCAAAAGAAATTGATGTTTAATATCTTTTGTAACTCGTAGGTGTTCCTTAAAAAAATATGGGCAGAGTCACTTTAATATAGTTCTTGTTTTAGTGTTAGGATCTTAGATTAGATTTCAGTAGGTAATGGCTTACAAGTGTTACAGCAATTTTGGTGATAGCATAAATATCAGGTGGACAGACTGCATACAAATTTTGCAGCTGGACATAGGATGTAGGGGAATTTACTCTCATAAATTGGTCCAGTTCTATCTATTCTGCTACTTCATTTTCTTCTACATTTATCTCCAATACTTCTGTATTAATTAGTGTAATCACGGTTCTGGTAGTAAGAAACTCTCTTTTCCCTTCCAGCTTCTCTGTATTCATGGCCTGTCTCTACTTGTTTTTTTTTCTGCCAACAGTGTTCCTTAGCTTAAACAATTTTTGCCTCACTCAAGCATATTTTTAGACAACAATCATTTTCCCTTGCAGCTTTGGGTAGAATTGCCACAGATTTATTTATATTAAACTGGATAGATAACTGATCTAAAACGTAACACTTCTATCTTGTTGTAAAGCACATCAAGTAGTTTTTCCTACTGTAAATTACATTTGACTTTAAGGAGGTGTAAGATGAGTTTATAGTTGAAGACGGTCTGCAATGCTTAGGGAAGCATTTGGAGAGTGCTCTTTGATATTTCAGCATGTGGAGCCCTTTTGGTGCAGAAATAAACAGTTTAACAAAAAGGTCAGCAAAACTAAGAGAGACATGGGAGGGCAGAAAAAGAACTCTGGTGGATTCAAGGCATCAGTAGTTAGAATTGGTGGGATGTTGCAATACACTGCAGACATTTCTGAAGACAAAATCTAATCTCTTCCTTGACGTAAAGACAATTAAGCTTGCAGTAGATACAAAGTGCTCATCTGTCAGCAGACAAGAACAGAAGAAACACTACTGTAAGCATGCTAGGTAGCTTCTTATATTGCAAAAGAACAACAAAAAAAGTAGCTGTTAACAGCTGATCAATGACAACTATTTTTCCATTTCCATCATCTTAAGCAGATGCCACAGTCATGCTTGGGAACAGGGGCTGATGGAGGAGTAATATCAAAAAACAGAAAGGGCAGTGGCTTGGGATGCTGCTGACAGTGCTCACCCACTGCAGCTCCAACACAGAGCGATGGATAAATGCAGATGCTGATCCTTACAAGGAAATTGCTAGGAAGAGCCAGTGGGAATGTGGCTGCTGACCAGAGCAGTCAAGATGCAGGTCCGATACCTCTGTGCAGAGCTCTAAAAAGGGCTGGATTGATCCAGGGTTGTTGAGTGCCTACCCCAGTCTTCACTTTTTCCAGGCCCATTTTGTGTGATTTATTTAGTGGATGTCTAATTTCAAGCTTCTCTTTGGTTGCTGTTTTAGTTTTTCTTTGGTTTAACAGAAATAAAAAGTAAATCTCAAAATGGCAGCACATAGAAAGGGCAGACTGACCCAGCCATGCTCTTTGTAGCATTGACTCCTGCACATGAGTGAGGTCTGGAATAAATTTTAGGGCAGTATTGAGTTGTCTAAACATAGGTATGTGGTGCCATTAGAGATGTCCAAGGGTAAGCTGCCTGCTGCCTGTCAGAAATGTGTGGTCTTCTGTGGGACCCGCATCTGTCAACCCAGTGTGGATGTCTCACATACCTGAAGACATCACCAATGGTTACTGGAGGTGGGCAACAGAATAATGCCACCGCTATTTCACCACTTTTCTTATTTATCACATATATTTAATTATGTTCACAAAAATGCATTGGAGAAAACTGAGGATTTAAAAAGAGTGATATACACCAGTCCCTTGGGCAACAATGTGAGCTTTCCTTTCTACCCAGCATGTGAACACCAGAAAACTTGCTGCCTGGTTTCCCACAGATTTACATCTCCTGTCTGGCTGATTTTGGTGCCTCTACTGCCTACTGCAGCTGAAGCAATTTCTGTGATGGGCACAGGCTTAATGGCCCATCACTGTGTGGATTCTCTGGTGTCATATAAGGGTTGAGCTCATGCCTCTGTCTTTTGTTCAGGGGATTTCTAATACAGTCTCTCTCGTCAAGATTTTCAAGAAATGTAATAGGCACATAATAATTTTGAGACTAACACTCTGCTGGTAAATTAATCTAAAAAATGTCCAGTGGTTTCAAATATTTTTAACTAGGGTAACAGATATATACCTACTGCAGTGTACCATGCATTCTGTTTCTTTAGGAAACTAAGCCTCAAACAATCTATAATGACCCAAAGGTGAGCACAGGAGTGTCAGAAAAACAAGCAGACGAGCAAAAACAATTGAAAACCCATCACAGATACGAAACTATGGAAGCTGTTGAGATTTCTCAGTTCTCACTGTGCACAGTGAGCAACCAGTTCAAAGACCTTCAGGGAGCCTCATCTCCAACTAATGATCCAGTTCTCCTCCAGTTCAGCACTGCTAGAGCTGTCAGGACTGGTTTGGGCAGAGTTGATCTTGCTGTAGGCAATGGATAAGTGAGTTAACATCTCAAAGTGACTTCAAATTCTATGATTTTCAGTATTTCTCTCTGGTATGGAGAGGAAAATTTATTTTCTCTGTCTACCAAAAATGTCCCAAATCATCTACTGAACTTGTCAGCATAATAAACGACAGGACTGGGGTGTTCATCTCATTAGTTAAATTGTATCTAAGATACTATCATCATGGAAGACAGCTTTTGGCAAATCAGCACCTACATGATTAATTTTTTATCAACACACTTATACTCAAGATTAATTATTTATCCTGGCAGAAGCCTTTAATGAGCTATAATGCAACTGGAATCCAAGGTTAACTAGACTAACAGTACTGGATAGGAAGAAAAAAAAGGGTATGTTGTCTTAGGTCTTGTGGTTTTAGTCTTCTGGTATATTACACATCAGGATAACATCCTGTTAGCAGAACAAACTCTGAACTCCCACCCAAAGGGACAGTCTTAGTGTCAAACAGCCCAAGTCTCATTACTCATTTTCAAGCATTTCCATGTGTTAAGAATAAAACACAAGAACAAGCATGGGAGTAGGCTGCTGTATTTTGATTCTGATCTACTTCCAAAGACAGACTGAAAACATGATGCTACATTTTAAATTTATCAATAGTCTGATTTACTAGAACAAACATTTCCAGTCATAAATATTTTTTTCAATATTTAATACTACCTTAGGCTCCTTTAAACTGGATCAATTTTTGGATCATAGAAGAAGGTATGAGCATAACAAGAATAGTCACGGCCTCCCACCATATATAAGGTATATTATTCTTTTATAATATTGTCACCTCATTTTAAACCTATGCATTCCTAATAGGAAACTTATCTGCCTGCTTGTGTCACTTAAAAATGCAGTTGAGACTGGAATGCACATCAACAGAGAGCAGGAAAAGCCATTTCAGCGGTAGTATCCAACCTGCCTGAGTGACACACCTCCCTCACCCACGGCAAAGAGCCCGGAGACACGTATTGCACACCTCAGAGCTGCGGGCGGGAGAGCTCTCGGAGGCGGCAGGCAGAGGATCGCCCCTCCACCAGGAGCCTCCAGCTTTGCTGTGGGATGTAGGAGGGCTCTGGGGCTGGCAATGGGGCCCGGTGACCTGTGGCTGCTTTCTGTGGCAGTGAGGTCCCAGGATGCTGGCACAGCCCTGCTCCCAGCTGTCTCAGCCAGTCTGGCATGGGGCTGCAAATGTTCCTGTGGGATAAAAGGATGACTTGCTCAGAAAGCTCCAGACCATCAATCAGAACAGGCAGAAAAGCAGATAAAGCCCATTTCATTTCTGTGTATAGGTACTTCCATGAGGAAAACTTCCAAATATTAGAGCTCTTTAATACAGTGGAGAAGCAAAAGAAACAAAGAGCAATTACTGGTAGGCAAAGTCAGGCCTCATCTAGCTGGAAAAGGCTGTTCATGGGTGAGAACATCTAGTCATTAGCAGATGGTGAGTTCACCATCTCCTATCTCCCTTGCATCAAAATAATATATTCTTTGTCAAGCTCTTCTTCAGTGAAATTCAAATAATCGGTCTCAATTAATCAGGTAGGGATTTATAAGAAATGACAGAATCATAAAATTGTTTTTGTTCAAAAAGACCTTTAAGATCATCAAGTCCAGCCATAAACCTAACACTGCCAAGTCCACCACTAAACCATGTCCCTAAGCACCACATCTACGCGCCTTCTAAATACCTCCAGGGATAGTGACTCCACCATTTCCCTGGGCAGCCTGTTCCAATCCTGGACAATCTTTTCAGTGAAGAAATTTTTCCTAATATCCAATCTAAATCTCTCCTGGCACAATTTGAGGCTGTCTCCTCTTGTCCTGTCACTTGTTACTTGGGAGAAGAGACAGAGACCCATTTCACTACAACCTCCTTTCACCTGAAAGAGATTGTAGACAGTGATAAGGTCTCCCCGAGCCTTTTTTTCTCCAGACAAAACAACCCCAGTTCCCTCAGCTGCTCCTCATACGACTTGTGCTCCAGACCCTTCACCAGCTTCACTGCCCTCCTTTGGACGTGTTCCAGCACCTTCATGTCCTTGCAGTGAGGGGCCCAAAACTGAACACAGTACTTGAGGTGCAGCCTCAAACACTCAAATGTAAAGGCTTTTAGCACACAGGTCAGAGTAGGTGGGTGCTAACACTTAAAACCAAAGAGAAGTGAAGAGCTGCAGTATGTTGGCAGTGGGGCAGTACCAGCAAGCACCAGGGTTTGTGCTGTGGTAATAAAAAGGCGGGGTTGATAAACACCTCTTTGACGTATGTCAACTGGCAAGCGGTACCTTAAGCACTACATGTGTCCTTTTGACCGCAAGGTTTCTTCCTCTGCTGTTTTCTAAAACGTACCTTTTATTTTTGTTTGTTTGCATAATTTTCTCAGTCAACCACAATATGTAACTGGAAAATTGCCATCTGCCTCCTCGACTGCTCAGAGAATGGTCTCAGCATCTCCGAATGCCATCCGCCATCTGCCAGGCAGCCTGCCACTCTCCCAAATCCTTACGGCTGTTTTAGGTCTAACAGCTGCACGACAGCAACATGCACTGTCAGGTTAGCTTGTTGCTGACAGTTTGTTGCTATCAGGAATGAAACCATTTCTATATGAATTCTATGCTGGTTAACACAATATATGTAAGCAATGTAGATTAGACTTCATTACTCAACAGCCTTTATGATGACTCAGTGACTCTTTCCAAACTGAGAGGTGCAAACAACCTTATTTTCTACATCTGAGACTAAAACTACACTGACAACAAGATCCTAATAGAATTAGTTGCATTTACTTTTTCCTATTACAAACAAGTGGCAACAGTGAAGCTAATTGCTCTGACAGTTATTTAAACTGCAAAATTAAAAACATCTCTCTCCTACGACGTTCCTCTTGTTTCTAAATATCTGTTAATATATAATCTCATAATAGCTTATGGCTAATTTTTTATCCACTCAATTTATTAATGCTCAACACCACAATAGAGAAGTCCACAATGAAGAGAAAAAATGTTTGTAGGGGTTGGTCTCATGGCTGAATTTTACTCTGGATTTAATGTTCCCAAACCCTCTTGTGGCTGGTGGAACTTCTTAAAATAGATTACATTTAAAATCAGTCAGCTAGTAGGGTACCATGCAGTGGGAATGCCAAAGTTGGAAAACTGCAGCTTTTATTTCTAGAAGGCTCAATTAATCTTCTTAAATACAGACACTTTTGAGATGTGCCACAGCACCCGGCACCTGCGTGGGGCTGGCAGAGGTGCCACAGGGCTCACTGGGACCTGACTGCCCTGGTGTGTCAGCAGAAGCCAAGGCAGGAAAGGATGCTAGAAATCTCCAGAGACACCATGCTGGTGTTTAGGCATGAATCACGCCTCACATCACTTCCTTTTAATACTTATCTTGCAAACAGAAGCCACAAAAAAACAAACCAAACCAAATAAAAAAAAACCCAAAGAAATGGCTTTATTCACCTGGGACAAATCTAGAATTCCAAGTCTGGAAAAATTCTGTTATTCTGTTATCTTGTGTATGCCAGCAAAAAAGCTAACATGAGTATACCTACAAAGGGCTGAAATACATGGACACAATCTTTGGGAACATCATGCTGACTCTTTCATATATTTTAAAGCTCAATCATTTAAAAGGAGAAGAACCTGAAGGATGTTGCACCCCACCAGGAAGCCCCAAGATTACATGCTTCTCCCCTTGGTCCCTTCATTGTTTTTAAAACATTCCTCTGCAGGATGCATTATCTAAACACCATCTGCATATTCATAGACACATAGAAAGGTTGTTACTATACAGACGTTGCATGTTTAGTGCCCAACAAACCAACTGTGTCTATTGAATTTGGAGGTTTCTGCGTCCAACTCCTTTTTACCTCACAGGGTGGAGGAGGTCTCAAGATACTCCCAGGTCAGCTGAGTCACCTAGAGCAGCAGTAATCAGTCCATTGATTCAGTCAGTAGTTATAGTTAACAATAAAGGCAAAGTAAATTTTCTGGATAGTAACAACAGAACTTGGTAGAATATACTAAAAATGTTGTATACAAAGAAGAACGTTAGAGTCCAGATACATTGGAATTTTTTATGTTTTTATAAAACATAATTGTTTGATCTGTTTACATTAATTATGTAAAACATAAATGTAATGACTCTTTGATACTTCAGATGGGTTCCTTTTTTTTTTTTTTTTTCATAAATGTATCATAAACTTTTAATGGGTAGATACTTGTTAAGACCTACCACAGCTGCACTCACAGGACAGCCTCAGACCTAAAAGGAACAGCAAATATCCTGGATAAAAGGGACCATGGAAACGAAAAGGATTTGCCACAGCTCTTCCCCAGAGCTGGGTGGCTGAACAAGAAGGTATTTCTGTCTTCTGCTGACTGTGGGCTTATGGCCAGGACTGAACAAGAATCAACTGTCAGTGAATACTCGTCTGCCAGGGGAAGCAACAAATAGCAATTGTTGAGATTTTTGATGAGATAATAAAATCACGCTGTGGTAAGTTGTACTAAGGAAACATTCTACGAGGATAGAAATATCCATAGGCAACACAGAGGCCCTTGTGATGTTTGTGAGCTTATCCCCAAGAAGACTCCTTAGGCACATATATTCTCCACGTTATACTTTTTTACCTATAAATTCTCAAATCATCTGGTCCATGACAACTGGCCACCTCCTTCTTACATTACAGAGTCCTCCCTGGCAGAAGGTTTGGGCTGCTTTACAATGAGAAGATGAAACTCAAAGAGTGTTCTGGAGAATCTCAAAAAGTGGTTTAAATGAAACACAAGGAACTCGCCCACCCGCTAGATTAATTCAATTCACAAACATCACACAGAACAACAGAGTAATGCATGGAGTCTTCTTGGATTCTTGAGAGACAGAAGGTTAAAAAACAATTACCCAATTTCACAGAAGTCAAACTCCATCAAACTTTTCAAACCATCATATCATCAAAACCATTTCTACTATTGCCAAAATGTTCCCCAAGCACCTTGCTTACAGCAGAGCAGCTACCCAGATTTTCAGGCAGATTGATTCTATTTGTGGTAATTTTGAAGACAGCAGAAGTACAGATAAGCTTGATGCAAGACTGCAAACAGAGAAAATAGAGACTTAAAATCTCTAAGGATGTCCAGTCAAAAACTTTGATTGTAGAAAAAGGGACTGGAGTTCAGAGAGCAAAAAGCATGTGGAAGTATGCAGATTTGGAGCTGTAATGTTGCATCGGGTGCAGCTCTTAATCGAAAGCTCAGTTTCTGAGAGAAAGATACACTTTAGAGCTGGTTGGAAGTTTTTTGTTGAAGGCATTGTTTTCAGCAAATTTTGTTACTTTTGTTCAAATTAACATGTTCAGGAAGATATTAATTTTGATGAAAGCTACATTTTAAAATGAGATATTTTGATATAGCTGAAAAGTTCCACTTTAACATCCATGTAATGGAACCTTTTCTTTGACCAATTCTTAACTTTCAGTGAAAACTTCATTTAATAATGACATTTTTAAAAAAAGTTTTAAAGCCTAAATCCATTTAACCAAATAAAATACCTAATTTGACACAGATGATTAATTTGATAATTCTCCCAGCAGAATTTGGGCTATTCAAAAAAATGACACTTCTGACATTTCAAAGCAGATAAAATTTTGGAAATATGCAGTACTCAGCAGAATGAATCAACCCAGTTTTACCCAGCTTTCCAGTGCCAGTCTTGACCATGAAAGAGGAGTTGCCTTTGCGCACTGCAGTGCCTCCCAAAGCCACCATAAACCACAGCAACATGTGCGGCAACACCACGATGCCCCTTTCATCCTTCATTAAAAAAGTGCTTACTGGCTCATCTGCTGACAAACTGGTAGTCCCTATGGCTGGTTTCCGTATATCCTCTGCGAGCCTGTAAGACTTGCTCTGGAGGTTTAAAAAACACAATATATAAGACACTCGTGAACCTATGGTTGCAAAACATGAGATTAGGAGAAAGAACAAATTGCAGCTGAAAAGCTCTGTTAAGAACTTAATATTTCCAGGCTGTTCCAGAAGCGGTTCTCTGATACAGATGCAGGCATTTCTCCAAGATTACCTGTAATTTCATTGGGACAAACACAGAATTATGCAATTCCCAGATGAATCATGGAATTCACTACCAACACGGGCTTACACCTCTTCCCATTGAAGCCTACACCGCAACTCCGCTGTACTGCACCTACAGCTGGGCTACCTTGTCCAGCATGGAGCTCATACAACTGTTAAACCCGCCTGAGATCCCGCAGTGCTGTGATCTCACTTGCCATAGATGGATCTTAGCCAGCTACTCTACACTGTTTTCAGTGCAATGTCCAGTGAAAGGCTCTCCAGGATCAGGACCCTCAGGAGATGCCTACCAACCAATGTGTGCTTATGTGGACACAAGGGGCTGCACAGCAGGAGCCTTCTTGGCCTTCTTTTCTACACAAAGACAGGTTGCTGAACTGCTCACTTCTTTCCCCTTATGCAAGCAGCCAGGCTACAAAAGGATGGTGTGGATCTGGGACTAACCACCCTTTCACATGGAGACAAAAAGCTCCTTCATTTAGTAGCTGGAGCTTTGTGTGAGTGGTGCGGGCTCTCTTGCTCAGTCTGGCATAGAAAATGTCCTAGAGAGCTGCTCCAGAAGCAGCAGATGCTCAAGCACCTCTCAAGGCCTTGCTGAATTTGAATTTAAAAAATAGTAATGTAATAAAATCATACAAATCTTAGAGAAACTAATGTAACATTAGCCTGTATCAGCAACAGGCTGTCTTCTATTGGTGCATACTGTAAAACTGCAGGTTTTCAGCATTCAAGGAAAAAATGTGCTGCTGAATAAATATTGCCTTTCATTCATTAGTTTTAAAACTGGAACTAAAAACCCCCAACTTCTTCAGCACAAGCTAATTAACTTTCAGAAGCAGAGATCATTCACAGCTACCACAGAAACTTTTGATAATCATGTTATTTTGAAGTTAAATATCTTTATGCAGATTTAGATATTTATTATTAAACACCCACACATTAGCTAAAATTGTCTCAGTCAAAACTCATACAGTAATGTGATGTAATAAATCCTGACACCTGAATTTTAATCAGGTCCTTCTGTGAGCTCCACATTTTGAGATTACTCCTGTCTCCACTATTCAGTGATAAACTTAGCCAAATTTTGAAAGTGTTTGCCTTTGGGACAGGAAGTTTTTTACACATCTTAGGGAATTATTTTAGTGTTCAGAATGTTCCAATACAAACTTGCTAAACTAAGTAAAATTAGTTTTCCCGTGACATCCTATGCATAATTTCTTTCTCAAAATAAATGCTGCCCTTTTTAACTAAGCCACAATGAGTGTTAAAACACTCAGAACTTGTGTGTTACAGTAATTCATTATTCAAGTACTGCAATTAAGCAATGCTACCAGCTACATAAAATTTTCCTACCCACACTTAAATTCGATTTTGAGGTTAAATCTGCATTTGTAGATGTATTAATGTAATATGAATGGACAAAAATAAAACCAGGAAATTGTTGCATTCTTGACAATCTAAATTAATTAACTACTTACATGTGAACTGCCCATTTTTGCTTAGCCCAAGTGTGGAAGATGCAACTCTTCTGCTCCTCAATAAAACAAGCATTCAGATGGAATAGTCAACTTTTACTAGAGCAGCTAAATCCTACCCAACCCTGGGTTAATCAATAACTTCAGACATTATTTAAATTCTAGTCATTTCAAGGTGGGGCATATTCATCATTACATGTGGCTTTATTATCCCTACTATTTAACATCACATCCTGTTGGGTCATGGAGCTGGCTGATTTCTCCAAGGAAAATCAGGATTTCACAATACAAGTCTCGAGCTTATACATACTCATTTACCTAATTATTATCACATTTATTTAAAACATATAGCTATGGTACTGCCCAACATGAGCTTTCCAAATATTTTAGAAGGAAGGATGCCTCCTCTGATGAGTTTATATCAGATCTTATGGGATTTAGTGGTATTTAATATGGCATTGAGGAACCTCAGCTCCTACAAAATATTTCAAACAGAATCTCACTGCTTTTATTGGGTTATGTGGCAAGGTTTTGGTAGTTGGGGTGTTGCAGGGGTGGCCGTTGTGAGAAGACACCAGGGGTTGCCCCCATGCTGGACACAGCCAGTGCCAGCAGACTCCAAGAGGTACTGACTGCTGGACAAAGCTGAGCCCCATTAGCAATGCTGCTGGTGCCTCTGTGATAACATATTTAAGGGTAAAAAATACTGCACAGCAGCTGTGAGAGAGGAATGAGAAATATGTGAGAGAAATAGCCCTGCAGACACCAAGGTCAGGGAAGAAGGAGGGGGAGGAGGTGCTCCAGGCACCGGAGCAGAGATTCCCCTGCAATCCATGGTGAAGCCCATGGTGAGACAGGCTGTCCCCCTGCAGCCCATGGAGATCCATGGTGGAGCAGATGTCCTCCTGTAGCCCATGGAGGACCCCACGCCGGAGCAGGTGGATGTGCCCTGAGGGAAGCTGCAGCCCAGGGAGAGCCTGTGCTGGAGGAGGCCCCTGCCAGGAATGGTGGCCCATGGAGAAGACTTCTGGCAGGACTTGTGACCCTGTGGGGGACCCACACTGAAGCAAGGGAAGAACATGAGGAGGAAGAAGCAGCAGAGACAAAGTATTATGGACTGTAATCCCCATTCCCCATCCCCCAGCACTGCTCAGGGGAGGAGGCAGAAAAGTTGGGAATGAAGGAGTGACGTTGAGCCTGGGAAGAAGCGGGAGGAGGAAGGTGTTTTTATTTTTTTCTGTTTCTCACTATCCTGCTCTATTTTTAATTGACAATAAAGTAAATTAATTTCCCCAAGTCAAGCCTATTTTGCCCATAACAGTAACTGGTGAACAATCTCCCTGTCTTTATCTCTACCCATGAGCTTCTTCATCTTATTTTCTCCCCTTGTCCTTTTGAGGAGGGACAGTGAGAGAGCAGCTTGGTGGGCACCTGGCAGCCAGTCAAGGTCCTGCTTTAGATCTCAAATAGGACACCCAGAAAAGAATAAGAGAAGACAACAAGTACACTTGAATTTATAGCAGTTCAGGGGAAACCAAAAATGTCTATGTGATTATCTAAACAGTAAGCAAAAGAAAATCAGTGTGTTATCGAAGTGCAGTACTGATTCTAGGTTTTAAATTGTTTGACAGACAGTATTTTCCTGCAAAGACTTCGCTACCATTCAAACACACTTAAAAATAAATTATCAGCTCCAATTATCGTGTTCAAACACATGCAATGTAAAAATCAAATGTGAGTATGAAGAATTTTGTGCAGAATTCAATGCTTTGTGATAACATGTTGTCTCAAAGGCATCTTCATGGCCTTTACTGAGCTGGGAACTACCCACTTCTTTCATAATACTTTTGGGAATAAAGTTGTCCCAACTGACATCAAAGGAAACACTAAAGTAGGAGAGAAAGAAGCTGCAGGGTTTCTCTGGAATCTCTGGAATTCTCTGGAATAAGGGCATTTATAAGCTCAAATACAGACTGGTAATCCTACTGCTTTTACTGGTTGTGAGTGAAAAACAGCAGCCCAGAAGGTGCAACTCATTAAGGATTTAAAACAAACAACAGATTGAGTCATACTATATCATGCTGTATGTAAAAGGGAAAGACTCTCTAAGAAAATGCTTATAGGTAAAGTGATATTAATTAATAGAAGTATTATGGTTAAGATGAAAAATTAGAAACAGGTGCTATGAAATAACAGAATAATAATAATTCTTATAAACCACACAACCATGCTGCTTCTCACTTTGTCCTTTGTATAGCCCTCTCCATGGTTGGTTTGAACCCAATCCAGCTGAATCAACAAGAATAACAGAATTTAGAGACATAGCAGTTATAGAGGATACGTGATTAACGTGGAGCAAGCAAGTTATGAAAGATTACATATTTTAAAATAGACATAAGTTAAATGGCATTATGTAAGTTTTTCTTAGAAGTGCAAAGAAAGCAGATAGGAAGATTATTCAAGATCAGTGAATACAGTGACCAGAGTGGGACCAGAGGGCTGCAACTTCTGAAGACGCACTGAGACTAGACGAGAAGATTCAGCTGTGTTTGAAGACCACTGTGGACTTTTATAGAATTTTAAATTAACGAGAAATTTGGAACTGAGGCTTTGTGGGAAAACACCAAGAACTTTGAAAAGAATACCTATTGTATAATGTTAAATTTAGCATATATATAGAGCTTGATTTTTGCAATGCCTTTGCCACCCACTGAGGTGATGGCCCAACTCTGAGTTGTAAATAAAGCAAACCTAGAGTTACCCACCGACTGAGTTAAATTCCTTTAACAGAAATTGGTGACCCAGATGGGACTCTGGGATACAAGAGAAAAAGATACGAGCCAGATATCCCTCTGGACAAACCCGTCTCCAACACTCAAATTGCTGGCAAACAGGGGAGTGCATCTATAGAGCCTTGGGTATGGGTAATTGCAAACCAGTTTATACTGGGAGGACTCTTGTGTTTAAACTTGCTACAAAGAAAAGAGGGTAAAAGAAAATGGGAACACCACGGAGCATTGAAAGGGGGATGCCCCTTGCTGAGGTACTGGAAAACTGGAAAAAGATGCCCTTGGCACAGACACTACAGACAAGGAGACTGATAATGTTGTGCCAAGAGGAATGGCCATTCCTGACTAGAATTAGAGGAGGAGGAGGACCAAATGATGAGTGGCCTCCCAAAGGAACCTTTAAACCCCATAAGCAGAAGTTTCAAAATTAATTGTAGAAGACTCTGGGAGTCAAGATATTGATTATTGGTATATTTGGTATAATTGGACAAATTAAAAAAAAAGACTATTGCAACAAAAATGAGAAGGAGTCCACTTCTCTCAGCTCCTGAAGCCGAGGAAACCAAACCCCTCCCTAAAGGAGCTGGCATGTATCCAATGTGCATGGTTTACATCCCAAATCCAAGAGCAGGACCGGGTGCACCTCCTGATGTTCCTGCAGTAACTGCAGTTACAAGACATGAACCTTGGAAAAAAGGTGATTTAGTAGCTTGGCAATCAAAAATGTCTCATCTTCGAGATAATTCTGAAAAGTGTGCCTAACTATTATTGGGAATTGTCACTGATTATGTTCCTAGTTGGAATGATATGAGAACTTTAATGAGAGTTATTTCAATCAGAAGAAAGAGATAAAATTTTCCAAAGGGACAGAGGAATTGCCCAGAGAGATCTGAACAAGATCCAGGATGGAACTTAGCAACCACTGATGGACAAAATGCTCATCAGGCAACTAATTGAGGCAGTTCGCCAAGCTGGTGAGAGAAAGAGTAACCAATTGGACTAAAGTATTGGAGTGTCAGCAAAGACCTGATGAACATCCAAGCGATTACTGGGCAAGATTAAAAGCTACTCTATTGAAATATAGAGGAATGACCTGTGACAATTTCCAAGAACCTTTAGCCATCAGTGTTTTCATTGATCAATCTTCTCCTGATACAAGTATTTTAAGAAACATATGCCAGGGTGGCAGGGAGAAACATTAACTAAGATCTTGAGCACTGCAACTTTTGCTTTTGATGGTCGAGAGAAAGAAAGACAAAATCAAGAAGAAGAAAGGTTAAAACTTGAAAGAAAGTGAAAGCGCAAAGAAAAGGAAAGGGAAATTGGGTTATTGGCTGCAGCAATAACCCAGAGTTTCCTGAGGGGAAGAGGACAAGGATTTCCAAGGAGCAGACTGAGGAGGAGGGGAGCACCAGGTAGAGTTCCTTCCGCTCTCCCACCCCAATATCCCCTTCTTGTATCTCAATGTGCTAACTCCTTACAGTGTTTTTATTGTGGGAATATAGGTCACATGCAAAGAGACTGCCTGATACCACCAGCAGCTCAAGGAAGGCTTCCACCAGATCGAACTGCACGTCTGCACTCACAGTAAGAGAAACGGTATCCAACTTCTTCGGGAATTAAAGGAGCCATGGAACCCATTGGAATCAAGGTAGATGAATGTGGTCAAATTTCTACAAAGCTAAACGGTATTTCAATCACCTTTTTAGTGGATATGGGAGCAACCTTATCTTTGTTAAATTTTGATATTCCCCAAAAGTCAAATGAATCAGTGAGACTAAGGGCAGGTTGTAGGAGAGGAAATAAGATACCTATCCACTCCATTGTCTGTGATTTTGAACAAAAAAATGGTTTGGGGAAGATTGTGATATCTCCCAGTTCCCCCGTTCCCCTGTTTTTACTCAAATTTTAACTCAAATCCCTATTTGGGCACAGTATTTTACTGTATCTAACTGGAGCTTTCTTTAGCATTCCTATTGCAGAAGAAAGCCAGCAATTTTTTGCCTTCACTTGGCAAAGAAAACAATTAAGGTGGACCAGGTTACCACAGGGATTCACTAGCACTCCTACTATATTTTCTCAAATTTTGAAAAATTCCTTACAGGATTTAATTTTTCCAAATAAATCAGTTTTGAGACAATATGTGGATGACTTGTTGTTAGCAAGTAAAACTAAAGATGGTTGTATCGGAGATACAATACATTTGTGTATTCAACTTGTAAAAAAGGGACACCGTGCATCTCCATCCAAGTTGCAGTTTTGTGAACAGCAAGTAAAATATTTGGGTTTCATATTAAAACCGGGAATCACAGAATCACAGGATCACCCTGTAAGGGTCAAAGCTATTCAAGAAACCCCCAGACAAATAACTAAGAAACAATTAAGGGGATATCTGGGACAGGTGCGTTTTTGTTGTCCTTGGATTCCTGGATTTAGTGAAATTGCCAGACCTTCGCATGAAGCAACTCAAAATGAAGAAAGTGAGCTGATTGCTTGGGGTGCTGAAAGAGAAAAGACTACCCTAAAAGTAGCACTTTTATCTGCTCCAGCATTAGGGCTTCCTGATTATTCGAAACCTTTTAAAGTGTATTGTGATGAAACACAAGGAATAGCAAAGGGGGTATGAGTACAAACTTTGGGTCCACATGAAAGACCAGTTGCTTATTTTTCTTCAACCCTATACCTGGTAATTAAAGGAACTCCTTTTTGTATCAGGGCGATAGCTGCAGCTGCTGAAATGATAGAAAAAAATAGAGTAATTGTTTTAGGACATCCACTAACTGCTTGTGTACCTCATGAGGTAGAAATTTTATTAAAGCAATATGTGGAGAAAGCTTTATCTCTTCAATGAGCACATAGATATGAAATAATTTTACTATTGGCTGATAATTTGAAAGTGGAAAGGTGCATCCTTTAAACCCTGCTATTTTGTTACCTCTGCCTTCTGATGCTGAAAAGGATGATCACAGTTGTGTTCAACTTGTATCCGAAACCAGTAAACTGCGAAAGGACTTGAAAGATCAACTTTTAAATCACCCTGACTTAAACCTCATCATGGATGGCTCATCTTATTATGAAGGTCAAAAATGCACTGGATTTGCTGTTACCCTTTGACACTGTACATGCAAATGGTCTGTCTAAACATGCAAATATGGTATTGGTAGGAAAACTATCTGCTACTCCCACTGATCAATTTGGTTGACTTAGTTTATGTGCTGTAGTTTAAAAGTTTTTATAATTAACAAAAATTTAGGATTGTATGGTGCTTTTCAGCTTTGCAAATAACAGGAGGCACCCCCTGCAGAAGACCCTAGGACTGTACTCCTGTAGTGATATACTCCAGGCAATGAGATAGGGGTGTCTCTTAGTACCTAGTGAATGGAGCCAGCTTCCACCTATTTTGTCTTTCCTTTGCCAGCAGGATGGAAAACTGAGGGACAGGTATTATGCTGCAGCAAGATCAGGCACGCTGGATGCAGAAGACAAGAAGGCACTAAGGGTGCCTATAAACATTCTCTGAAAGGCTGAGAGGGGAGAATTCAAAAAGGTGAAAATGAGATGAAATATTATCCCAGGTAAGAAACACCACACACTGCCGTGCATAACTGTTGACTGACAACACTGCTACTCTGGAGATTATTGCTGGTGACCATCAAGCGAGTCTCTGCTCTAAGGTAACCACAAAATTGGCTAAAGCTGATGGGCCTTAACTGAGGCTAAATGGAAGTGGCAATTAAAATCTTCAGTCTAGTGAAGTGAAATAATGAAGGATCAAGGTGGTAACAGATAAGTACTAAGTGAAGCTGAGCTTTGCGCTTTTTACAGAGGATATCTGTGGTAACAGCATGCCCACATGGCTGGGCAGTGGGATGGAGCTTTGTGTATCTGCAAGAAGAGCCAAGACTTTCCCTGGAGAGACAGGCACCTGGATTTATGTGTGACAAAGAAACATGGCTTGTGGATTATATCAGAGTCAACAGAATTAATGCCTTCACCAACCTTGACTGCAGCATTGGTATGAGCCATGAAATGGCTCTTACAGTGGTAGCAGTGCCTGCCATTCCTGTTGAACTCTGCTGATCCCTGGTGAACCTGTGTGAGACAGAGCATCTGCAGAGTGTAAAGACAAGAATTCAGAACAGCATCTGGAGATCTATCCAGACTAGAAAAAAAGGGCAGTAAGTTGACTCAAGAGTGATCAGGCACTATCAGGGACCAAAAGATTTTCAGACAGGTTTACCAGGATATTCACTAACAGGGGTAAGATGCAGGAAGGACTTAAGCTTTCTAATCTTCAATTTGGAGAGGATTTTAAGGGGTTGAAAACTAGAGTGGAAGTCCTAAATTCAGCCTGCCAACAAACTCAGCTAAAGCCAGGCATTTACAATGAATTTGTTTCCAGTTGGAAGCCAGCAACTTTGAGGGAAGTCACTGTCCCATTCCTGGATATGCAAAAACCATAATTTCTGAGGAAAGAATTCCCTAGGAACTATTTGGTCTTGAGATCTGATCAACAGTTGTCAATTTGAATAAGCAGCTCGAGGGTAATGCACAAATCACTCCTGAAAGAGAGACAAGAGACCCCTTGGGGAGCAGATATCCTTCATGCATTGATGAAGGTGGCACACAGCCGATCAGGCCAACCAGGACTAGAAGGAATGAGAAAAAGAAATCTCATAGCAACTTCTCAGTGCAGGTGCTCAGTTCAGAGGAGAGCTGCACTGATTCAGCTCAGCTCGCTCTTTCAGAGCACTGTATTTTACTGTGTAGATATGTCTCAGCTACCTGTCAGTGGGGAAAGCAAACTGGCAGGCCCCCACCAGTCCATCATGCTTCTTGAGCACACTGGAATCAACTTCTGTCTCAGGAAATAGAGGGAGTCACCAGAGGAAGTCAAGCTGCTACTTCTGATTTTAAACAAGGAGGAACTGGTTGAAAATCCAGAAGGGGAAGGTAGTTTGTTTGAAAGTGTCAATGACACGTGGAGTTAACTTATTGCAAGGGAAAAGCACAAGACTTGGAATAAGGAAAAAGGCAGACTTTAGAAAAGTCAGTGAACCGAAAGGTAATGTCTTGAGAAGGTGATCTCAAGAATGAGGCTGCTGACAATAGCCAGAAGAAAACCTATTAAAACCTGAGGCAAATTTTCTCTATATGAAGGAAAGATAGGCAGTATAGTAAGGAAAATATATAGCAATAGGTCAGCAACATGTACTCATTAAGAAAACGAAACTCCAAAAACCAGTAAATTGTAACTAAGGCTCTATGTAGCTACAGAGAACAAGAACACGGGAATCATTTTAGAAAAACTGAATGAGTTACGAACAGCAAGAGACATCAAAGGCCACAAGAAGATGGTCTAAAAATTTTTCAGAAGAGATAAACAAAGGTAAGTGGAGATTTATTACAGAATATGGAAGGAGAGCAGCTAATGGATGGTGCACCCCAAGCTAAATTGTTCAATTCTTATTTTGCTTGTCCTCACAAAGGAAGATTATTCCTGCCAGAAATTAATGCATTTAAGTAAGTAGTCATGTGTACCAACCAGAAGAGAAAAATAATAAATAAAATTAATGAATATTCATTATATATAGTCAGCGGTACAGGCGTGATGAGTGTCAAACTAGAGGCAGCAATCTCTGAACCAGGGCTGATTACCTGTGGGCACTAACCAGGTCAGGAAAAGTCATAAACGACTGGAGAAGGCTACACATAGCACCTGTGTTCCAGGATAAATCTGTTCATTGCTGCAACTGCCTGAAGGGTCAGCTGGAGAAACGGTAAACTGTGCAACATCCTACACATACACATCCATCCTGAGGAGCAGAGTTGGGAGGGAGTGGATATGGTTTTAATGATATCCTAAGGTTTGGAAAAGGATCAGATCCCTGATCCTCAGTGCTCACTGTATTTTACATACATGATTTAAACAAATGTGATTGTAACTTCAGAGTTCAAAGACCTCAATTGAAGGTGCAGGAGTTCACAGTGTTTTATTTTATCTAAGACCTTAATTTATAAAGTGAACCTGAATCAGTTGTCTACAAATTCTCAAACTGATTAATAAATGCAGAACAATTTTGTTGTATAGTTCCCTTTCTGGTAATAAATTAAAATATTGTTGAAAATCAAGTACTTACACTATTGGCTTCTAATCACAGCTCTGATCAATTATTCTGCCTCTCTGAAGACCTACCCCAAATCAACAGTTTCTTTCTAATTGTCTTGTTTTTTCTTCCCTTTTGCCAGTGCTATCGCTGAAAACTCGTAGTCAGCTGATAGGAATGTAATGGATTACTGCATACATTACTGTTATTCTGAGCACCTGGATTTTTAGCTTGTGGATTCTCATATCTGTGTCATACTAGAAGTATTATTCAGGTGCTGGTGCCACTAACAAGATCATTTACCTCAGAACCATCCAAGAAAAAAATTGTCCTGCCCTATTGAGAGGTGTGTCTAATTACTGATATCAAAAGCAAACAGACAGTACCAGCCAAAGACCTGTACCATCTGGTTTATGTGGCCATAGGCAAGGCAAAAAGGTTTCTTATTAATGTCTTTTCTTAGTTTATTGATAAACCATTGTAGGGTGTGACAGAAAAAGGCTCTTAAGAAACCTGAAAACCGGCATTTAAAGAATTAAGGATGAAGTAATGTTGGCAGGCTGTGACTGTGCTCCTGGACTGAATACTGTCAGTAATACGAGCAGGGAGGCCTTATTGAGACTCTGGAGATTGTGTGAGCTGCTCACCCTCTCCTCAGCTGCAGGGATCTCTGTGTGCCGGCACCACAGGGCACATCTGCAGGCTGAGGCTTTGTGTCTCTGCAGTTACTCAGAATTGGGATCCTGAAGATAGTGGTGACATTGAAGAAAAACTGGGTCTGTAGTTCTCTGGGGACCTACTCGAAGATAACAGAGCACTGAGTTTCACCACTGCTCCAAGGTTATTACCAAGCATGCAGGATAACAGCCTTAAAAAGTAAATGGCACAAGTGATCAGGGGCTCACTTGCTTTGTTTATTCTACTTATGTATCAAACAGTTCACTAAAATGTAGTGTTAAAAGTGTAGAGCCCTTCCCTTCTCTGTAATTCCTTGACACTTCAACAATAAGAAAATGCGTCTGCACGAAAAGGTGGCACTGGTAAGATGTTAAATGACTCACAAAAACCTTGATCCTAAGACAAGGAGGGGCACCTACTGCTATTTTATTTGCAGCAGTTTCCTTGATGATATGAATCCACTTGCTCAAGACCCTGTATGAATAGGCCAGGCTGCTGTGGGTATCTGCAAGCTTTCTGTCCCCACACTACACACACCACAGACACTCAGTTGTGCAGCCCAGGGCCACTGGTCAGTGAAGTGAGCTTCCTCATTCCTCACTGTGAAATGCCAATCTCTGCTCCTGAGCCTGCCCTTGCTTTGAGCAGTCACGGGCATTTGTCCAGCTGTATTGTGAACTGTGCCAGGAACCTACGGTTAAAACAGTGTGAGTGAGGTACTTTAGGCTTGGATCACAGAATCATAGGTTAGGCTTGGAAGGGACCTTAAAG
>NW_010297402.1:98162-113586 GCF_000700745.2 Antrostomus carolinensis | reverse complement strand
CGGCCCGGGGATCCTGTGCGGGTGTCCCCGGAGCAGGAGCTGTGGTGTCTGCTGGGCCACAGGTCCTGCTTTTGCTGGGTAATAAAAAATAATAGAAATTTAAAAGCAAATAAATTAACAGGTAGAAGAGCTGCCACGGCCTCCTTGACACGTTGGCTGCAGTATGATGATGCTGCTGTTGTGGCTTTTCTCTAGAGATAGAAGGCCCCCAAAGGTAGCAAGGCCTTAGTTGCACTGTCCAGAGTCTCTCATCTTCAGGTCAGATTTGAGATCGTCTCGGTTGTTTATGTTGGCTTTTGGGATGAATAGCTTGGGTTTTCTTTTGGTTTCTTTTTTAATGTAGGTGGATATGGTGGGAGGATGCTGCTCTTACTTATGGCTTGGTACTGTTCTAGTGTTAGTGTCTGACTATGCAGTTGGTGTGTTCTCCCCTCATTCAGACATGACTTGTAATGTTGTATTGGCTGGTCTTTCCCTTGCTTTAGCAAGGAGAAAACAAGGAGATGAAAGGCAGTTGCTTAAGTGGCTTGAGAGTAACTAAACTTTGGAGTTTGGTAAAGAATCGCTGTCACCAAAAAAATGGAATAGCCTGGAAGGTAATGGAAAAAATTAAAGCAAGACGCTATGTTCAGGTAAATATGCATAAAACTGTTTGTGAAGGTTTTGGTGGTAACTAATTTGAGGATGCTATGAATAGTTTATTAATATCTTTATTGCTAATGAATACAGTAAATATTAACTAAACAAATAAATCAGCTAAAAAGATAGCTTTTTGTAACGCTTTTGCTCCTTCCATTCTGAATAAATATTGAGAGTAGACAGACCAACCCATTCTGCTGGATGTATTGACAGGTGTCTGTTGGTTTCAGTGATGGTGCTCACTTTGACAAAATTGAGTAGTAATTGTTTGTTTGTAGGCTTATATGTTCTGTAACAGGTTTACTTGACCAGTTCTGTTTTCAGAGGGCTCAGTATAAAAGAACTCTTAAAACTTACAGGTAAAGACTGCACGGTCAAAGATCAGTGTCTGTTCTGATAGCTTTATTTTTGTTTGCCAGATCTCTGAGAAGAGCAATACTTTCTTTGACCCCTTGTCAAACACATTCTCAGTTAACATATTTCATATAAAAAAAAGAAATGTTAAATTCATTTCCTCTCAGTAGTGAGAGAGGAACAAGGTTCTTAAAAATAAAGTATTTCATAACATTTGTTAAAGCCTGCTCTTTGTCCTGTCTTGTGAATGGTGTCAGTTGGTAACAGCAATCAAGAATGCCATAACAGCCTATATTAATGTATATATAGATTGTCTCAGTTTATCTGTAAAATTACTAACATAATGAATTTTACACACATTAGTAAAGGGTAATAAAATCAGTATTTAAGTCTACGTTAAGTCTTTTGGTTTAGGTACAGTGAGTTGGGTAAGTGTGGTGGATGCTGGTTATGAAACTATACTTTTATG
Source organism: Antrostomus carolinensis (assembly GCF_000700745.2). Taxonomy (NCBI): domain Eukaryota; kingdom Metazoa; phylum Chordata; class Aves; order Caprimulgiformes; family Caprimulgidae; genus Antrostomus; species Antrostomus carolinensis. The sequence goes on along the minus strand of NW_010297402.1, from coordinate 112,124 downwards.
ATGTATTTTTATCTGGCTTGGGTCATAACCTTCACTATAAGTGATTGCAGATAAATGCAAAGAGGGTATTGTGAGGTCTGTGTCCATTAGTCGCCATCTCAGGGAAGGCAAGTTGAAAAGGTGTTGTGAAAAGGTATCTTTTCCACCCAGCTTTGATGGTATGTCTGTGCTGACGTCTGTCTGTTGACTTGCAGAGGAGTCATGGTAAACAGTGGTCCTAATGGTAAAGGATTCCTTTGAAGTTGTCCAAGAGAATACATAAATATGATTCTCAAGGTTATCCGGTGAGAGCTTATCTCTTTCTGTCCCCTCTCAAAAATTACATAGTGCTTAAATAAAGTTAAGTTTTTTGGTCTGTAGGTGCTTTCTCTTGACTTTCATCCTGTGATAATTCATTTTGTCTGTATTTTTAAACAGCATAAGTAGCCTCAAAGTATGACCTGCAAAAGTGTTCTTGGTTAAGGTCAGAGTTGGGTGTTTCTTTGTGTACTACAGTACATAATAAATACAAAACTTAAGAAGATGCTTTCTTGAGTTCTTTCTCAAAGCACTGTATCTTCAGATGGGATGATAGTTCAAATCTTTACTTCTACAGCTGCAGTGTTTTAGCAAAGTCACTAGCAATACAAGCAAAAGCTTTTGATTAACTTCTTTGACACCAAAGATATTTCAGTGATAATCCAAACACTGAGTAAATTATCAAATCTAGTAAATTTTGGATAATGTCAAGTCTATCATGTATGCTTAGTCATCCCACTCAACTGTGGTATGACACATTTTGCTCTTGGAGTGTCTGTATGATGCTCTTCTTTCCACTGCTGTGAGCTGAAGTAGGTGCACACATAAATGTAAGTAAAGGTATTTGCAGTGGAAGAGTTATTTTTGTTATGTGGTATGCATAAAAGGCAGGTGAGAAATGGAGAGGGAAACTAAGAGTTTATACAAAGCCTCAAACTTTTTCATAAGCATCCTTTGGACTACTTCTGACTGCAAGTGCTTCAGGTTTCGAGGCAGAAATATCTGGGACTTGTGATTTTGCAATATTTTTTCCTGTCTCTGTTGTTATCTTTACTCAAGCAGAAAAATAAAGCTAAGCTGGAAATTGATGGTGCTGCCTAGTGCAGCAAACTGATATTAGGGTGTTACTTTCAAATGCCAAACTTTTCTACTATTGTTTGTCTTTTTTTGTGAGTTGGAGCTATCCTTCAGTTATCTATATGTAAATTTTATGTAGACTGTTGTTTCTGTATGGGCATAATAGACTAAAATATTGTCTGAAGGGAGCTATTAATGATCTTGTTCTTGTGAGAGACCCAAGAGTCTTTCTGCTGAGAGTGAATGTGTGGTGATGTCACGATGCCAAGTTGCGTGTGTGAAGCATTCTTTCTAAATGGAAAGGTGAGAGTTTTGAAATACCTGTTTAGACTCATGCATGCAAATGTTGAAGGTGTTGGTTGAAGACATTTCTAGAATAGGTTCTTGTACTCTGCCAAACCTTAAAGTATCCACATTGTCCTTTGAAAGGTTTTTGGATTGTGAATATGCCAGTAATACTGTGCAAGTTTGTCTCTCCAGCTTCAGACAAACCATCCAAGTCCGACCTGATAGTGTAGGTGGTTCTGTGGTACTGAGGGCCTGTTGTGAGTGTCTCTTATTCTGTATGAGGTGGGGGATAGTTGGTCATTGACTTCTGTGCTCTGTTAGTGCTTGAGAGGTGGCACTGTGATATTAGTATCCAGGAGATTCAGGTGCACAGCTACCCGAAAAAATATTACTGAAGCCTTTTTATTGACATGAGAAGCTGAAATACATCTCACAAAATTCAGAGTAAGAAGGTGAGACAAAGTTACAATGTTATTAAAAAACCATAGGGATCAAGATGGACAGTGAGTTCTTAATGTTTGGGATTTTTCTTGTTCGTTCTTCTCTTTTTGAAGATCATAGAGTCATAGAATGGTTTGGGTTGGAAGGGACCTTAAAGATCATCTAGTTCCAACCCCCCTGCCATCAGCAGGGACACCTTCCACTAGACCAGGTTACTCAAAGCCTCATCCAGCCTGGCCTTGAACACTTCCAGGGAGAGGGCATCCACAGCTTCTCTGGGCAACCTGTTCTAGTGTTTGACCCCCTTCACGGTAAATAATTTCTTCCTAATGTCTAATCTAAACCTGCCCTCTTTCAGTTTAAAGCCATTTCCCCTTGTTCTATCACTACCTGCCCTTGTAAAAAGTCCCTCCCCAGCTTTCTTGTAGCCCCTTCAGGTACTGGAAGGCCACTATAAGATCTCCCCAGAGCCTTCTCTTTTCCAGGCTGAACAGCCCCAACTCTCTCAACCTGTCCTTGTAGGAGAGGTGCTCCAGCCCTCAGATCATCCTCGTGGCCTCCTCTGGACTCGTTCTAACAGGTCCATGTCTTTCTTATGTTGGGAGCTCCGGAACTGGACGCAGTACCCCAGGTGGGACCTTACAAGACGGGGAAAATCACCAGTTATACCAGATGGATCACACCCTGTGTGTGTCTCAGTTTAATGTCAGAGTGGAACTAACATTTCAGTATTTGTACACCCCATTGATGACTACATTGAATGTTTCTCCCCTCTTCAAGTACTGTTTCATAACAACCAGCACAGCACTACAGTGTCAAAGTGCAAAATGTCATCTCTGTTAAGATGATGTACAGCTTTGTGTTCTTAAGAAGCTCTTGAATTCGAGGTGGGCTTTATTTTATTCAGGGCCTGAATTTAAAATAGTGGCATTTTAAAAGCATCTTCAGTGTATTCCCAGGCTTTATCCTAACCTAGCTCTATTGTAAGGAAAATTACTTCTCCTTTTGCTCTTTTCAGAGGGTTGTATAAAGCAAGGTGGCTTCATAAGCAAACAGGAAAGCTACAGAATAGAGAAAAAGGTTGTTCTGCTATAGGGGTGTTCGGTAACCTGACTCTAACAGCTTAAGTATAGATGTTTCCCCACCTGCATGTGGGCTTGCCGGTGGTTAATTATTTTCTTAAAAACACTTTTCAGCAGATTATGTTCAATGAGTCGTGTTCCACACGCAGTGTGTTTGAGTGAAATACTTGCTTTCAAATGAAAGTGTATATCCACTAAAGTGTATATTAATTTGAAAAGTGGATCAGCTTCTATGAAATCATGGTTGATCTAGGGATACTTTCAGAAAAAAAAAATATCATACTATCAGTATTTGTTTTGGATGTTGTGGCAGAAAAAAAAATAGAATACTTTTCTAAAATTTATTTGGTGTTGACTGTTTCTTATGGGATTTGGTAACAAGATCCACAGCAGTGCTAGTATTTTAATCTTGTTACAGCTTTAAGCTTTAATTTTTCCCTTCCTTGGTTATGTTCTAAGGTAATTTGTCCTGAAGTCTCATCTGTTTGAACAATTTGTACTGAAAATAGCTGGCAAAAGGCTTGTTTTGCTCTATGTATGTCATAGCATTTGTCACACTGGTATAAATCCTCAAGTATAGTTCTTTTTATTCTGTGGTGAGTTTGTACACTTTGACTTGACTCAAGCTGTGGATGTTTATTCCTAGAACTTGAAAGAGTTACGGATTTGTTTTCTTCTTTGTTTTTTGGCATTGGGCATGGGATCAATAGTAGTTTGGAGCAAGTGGAGGGGGTTGGGTTTTGTTGGTGATTTTTTTTTTTTTCACCTGAATGTTGTGCAAATTCTGCAAGGAATGTGAAATTTGGCTTTCATGTTGATGTTCTTGAAGATCATCAGAAGGAGTAAGTTAGGCACTAGGTCTTTTGTGGAGCACTGCTGTTGAAATGTATCCACCTTGCTTCTCTGCAGTTCTTAAGATTGTCTTGATTGAATAGTAATTCTCACTGTAATGCTCTAGTGTCAGACCAGAAATGACATGTCCAAATAAGACAAACTCTTAATTTGGTACAATTTCACTCTGTTGCTGCTTCTTATTTGCTCAAAAAATGTTAGTAGGATAAATTTCTACTAGCAAGCATTTCTACATCAAATATTATCTTTCTTCCCACTGGTAACCTGAAGGTAGTAAAAACTGTTTTATTATTTTCTGGGTAATTCTACTGAAATGCCACTGTCTGTCCTTTCATGGTACATATCACCTGGGGAGGAATAATCGCCTGCACCAGTACAGGTTGGGGGCTGACCTGCTGCAGTGGAGCTCCGTGGGAAAGGGCCTGGGTGTGCTGGTGGACAGCAGGCTGGCCATGAGCCAGCAGCGTGCTCTTGTGGCCAGCAAGGCCAACAGTGTCCTGGGGTGCATTGAAAGAGCGTGGCCAGCAGGTCAAGGGAGGTTCTCCTGCCCCTCTGCTCTGCCCTGGTGAGGCCACAGGGTGAGGCCACTCCACATCTGGAATATTGTGTCCAGTTCTGGGCTCTTCAGTTCAAGAGGGAAAGGGATCTTCTGGAGAGAGTCCAGTGGAGGCCACAAAGCTGATTAGGGGCCTGGAGCATCTGCCTTACTAGGAGAGGCTGGGAGAGCTGGGACTCTTCAGCCTGGAGAAGAGAAGACTGAGAGGAGACCTTATCAATGTCTATAACTATCTGAAATGTGGGGGCCAAACGGATGGGCCGGGCTCTTTTTGGTGGTGCCCAGTGACAGGACAAGGGGCAATGGGCACAAACTGGAACATTGGAAGTTCCAGACAAAGTTAAGGAAAAACTTTACTGTGAGGGTGCCAGAGCACGGGAACAGGCTGCCCAGAGAGGTTGTGGAGTCTCCTTCTCTGGAGATGTTAAAAACAGCCTGGACACTTTCCTGTGCAACCTGCTGTAGGGGACCTGCTTTGGCAGGGGGGCTGGACTGGATGATCTCCTGAGGTCCCTTCCAACCCCTACCATTCTGTGATATCAAGATTTTGCTGCTAGGTGGGCTGGTAGTGTGCAGATGTGACTTTAGTAATCTTGAAATTGACAAGTGGTGTAACTGATCTTGGAACACTTATATGAAATTTTATTTAAAAAGAGACATTTGTGTCAGTGCTTTTGTGGATTAGCATAGGTTTTGCAACTCATTAGTGTGTTTCAAATGGACAGCATGGAGTAACAGTTATTTTAGTCTAGGTCTCTTCTTCATTTCCTGCTGCTAGTATAGCATTGTGAAAATGTGGTTATAGAAGTTTGGTTGTTGTTCCTTCTTCGTGAGCATCAGTGTTTTATGCAGGTTCTTCGAAACAGATCTCACTCTTGCTCTGCAAATGCTTTATGTTACGAGCTTTTTTCCACTAATTGTTGGGGATGATGTATGCAGTTTTGCACTTTCTTTTGCTTCTATACTGACTTGTTAGCCTTCAATGTATACCAGTTTCGATAGCAGGTAGTGACAGTGAGATAAGTCCCTGTTCAGATCCAGCTTCCTTCTGTGTTGGTTTGAGCTTATTAGCATTTTTTGTAACAGACATATTCTTTTACTATTGTTTTCTTGGAATATCTAGCATAAAGGAAGAGGGAACAGAAAGAGAAAGCAGTTTCTACCTTATCTGTTGCAGCAGAATTAAGTTTCTAAATTGCAGAATGTAGATCCTCTTAAATGAAATCTGCCTCTTTGGTTTTGAAGCCCTTCCTCTAGATACAGTAAATGCTACTTTTGCTTTAAAGAAAGTTCCAAGTCAAGTAAATGTTCTACCTGCCAATCCTTTTCCAGATTTGGGAGTTGAGGTAAATGAGGCTGAAGGTAGCCTTAGGCCTAAGAGAGACCTAAGTAAGATCAGCTTTTTTGATCTGTATTTAGAAATGATCATCTACTGTACTTTAAAAAAAAAAAAAAAAAAAAAAAAAGGAAAAAGGGCTAGAAAGTCAACAAAGTGTTGAAATAGAGCTCCTTGATCTGGGAGGAAGCGATCTATGAGAGAGAGATTAATTAGTGGCTTCTGTACAGGACAAATTTAAGTTTTCCAAACACAAGAAAGAAACTTGCTCTCAGCAACTCTGTGCAGCAGGTCGTGATGTTACGAGTGCCATTAACTGGATGACAGTAAAGCAGGCATTGAGGGGTCTTTGCTGAGCTTTCCTGTTGTAACTCAGCGAGGCACTAGTACCAGCATTGCTGAGACTGTGGCAAACAGGACTGCTATTTCTGGAGGAACACCCAGCCACTTGAAAGCTGCTTTTCTCTAACTGAGACCACTTTCTGTAGGAGTGGTAACAAAAACACGTGACAGGTCTCCTAAGAGCATATGTTACACAAGATGTGATCAGGGCACGTAGGCAGCAGTTTGCGTTGGGTGGTTCTTATCGGTACAGTTCAGTTCTGGGCTTTTCATTTTCAAAAGTCCTGGTGCAGTTTGTTCTTAGGTACATTGGTTAGTGAGAGGTCAAAACACAGCATTAGTAGACAGGTGTCTTCAGTCTGATGGAGGATTCCTCTCCTAGAAACAACAGAAAATATGAGGGAAGAGCTCCTACTTCGCTCATCTTTTAAGGAATCCAGGTCTTCGCAAAGAGAAAATTCTCTTTACTCTGCTGGTGACTGGGGAGGGTGGAGGAAACTTGGACTTACTGAAGTGGCGCCTGTGGGGGATGCTGTTCATGGACTTGATATCTCGAAGAACTGGATGAAGGGGAAGTGGTGTTAGAGAACTAACAGGAAAGGATCAAAAATAAGTTTGACTCTATTCTTCTGCGAATTCAATTTGAAAAAATCCACAAAACCAAACAACAAAAAAACAGTCCTTTTCTGATTCCCCTCTCCCCATTAATTCGTGTTAAAATCTACATCATAGATCATTGTTTGGTCCATAATCCATCTTTCTCTGAATAATTCTTTTAATGTCTCTTGGTTTTTGAAAGATAAGGTTTCATAAGTACTTACAATGCAAGGAGAAGAAGGAAAAAAAAAAGTTTTATTTATAGTTATTGATTCGGGAGGGAAAAAAGTAGTTATGACATTAACATTTTAATATCTGTTGTTTTGATGTTTTTATTATGTGGGAGAACACACATTCCAGAGAGTACAGACCTGTGTTATGGTAAAAATCGTGATCATGACAGTGGCAAATTTCTGCTTTGGGGCTGCTCTGAATGAATTTGTCTGAGTGTAATCATTGGCCTACTGTATCCACTTGTCGGTTCCCAGAGTATTTGAGTTTAATCTTTGCTAATAGTAGTTTATAGTAAAGGCTACTGATATTTTGAATTAGTTCCTAAATGTTCCCTTCTGAACTGAGCATGTTTATATGCTTTTTTTTGCTGCTGTTGGTTGTATTGTCATCTGTAAAAAATGGTTAAGATAACTGCCACATGCTTCTGTAAGCTGAATTCATTTTAAAATGAAACTATTTATGGTACAGGCTGTTTGGTCTGTTCAGAAAATGAAAGCTCTACATGGTTAGGGGAGAAGCATTTAGACTTGCTTAGACCTTTCTTTTGTTTGCTTTCTTCGATGTGGTGGAGTTTTTTTAATGGTAATTGGTTTTTGGGGGAATTTTGTTTGGTTTGTTTTCCCAGCAAGTGGATGGTATTCTTAAACTTGTAGGGGAAGTTATTTCTGTGTATAGTGGAATTTGTGAATTATGTAAACATGTTAAAAAATGGTAAATAATCTTAATTTTTATTAAACTATAAGAAATGTCAAGCAATCAAAAAAACTGGATGCTTCAAATTATTTGTTCATGAGTAGTGATGATCCGATGTTATGTACTTTGAGCATCTTAGTTACTTTGTGTACAGCATGACAGAATGCTACTTGGAAGACTATCCAGTAGGCAGATAATCTACAAAAAAATTGCTGGATTTTTTGCAAAATTCAAGAAGTTTTGTGATGGTTATCTCAGGAATGTATTCTTTAAAAGCAGTAAAACAGTTGTATTGCCATTGTATTAAACAGTATTTAACTAGGGTTCCTTTAAGACTTAATTACATTGCTAGCTACAAAAAAAAAGCATATTTAAACACTAAATTAATTTACTAAGGTGTAAGCCTCCAGATTGAGTTATAATAGATTGTTATGCATATATTTGAGTACATAAAATTTGTGTTAGTTTTATGAAATAAGTTACATATAGCCAAAGATGAGTAACTTTGGAATGTATTAATGTAACTGTAAAACTTTCTGGTGCATAACTTGTCAGGAGGGAGCTAGTAGGATTGCAGACTTCTTCTTAGGTGTTTGTTTTAATTCTTTCATGACACTAGACTAAACTCATAACACATCTATGCATCTCATATTAAAAATACGCTTTTAAAGCATGATACAGGTATTTTACATAGTTTGCCCTGCTTTTTGGGTCATTTTCTCTATTCTGTGATTCTTCTTATTTGTTAATCCCTGAAATGTATTCACAACTAGTATGGACTGATAGCTTTGTTTTTCCTGTGGTCAAGGCTAGGAACTCTTCCTGATTCTCACAAATAAAAAAGGAAATGAAGAATCAGAAGGGCGGGTTTTCAGGGAAGTTGGGAACAATCAACCCTTTCCCAGGGTTTAGGTTCCTGGCTTGCTTGAATGTAGATAATTTGGATTTTACAGGGATACTGATTGTTCTGTCATTTAACCTCAAAAATAAGATTTCTAGAAATCTTATCTGCTTTTCTTCAGTGTTTAAAACACTACTTAAAGTATGACCAACCAGAACTATTGGTTGCAACCAGAACTATTGGTTGCATCATTGGTTGCAGCTATGAGGTGACTTTGTGTCTCAGAAAGAAATCTGCTAAATGGAATAAAAGATTTATGACTTGGATTACTTTCCTAATGGGATCTAATTTGTAATAGTCTTTTCACTCTTACCCAAAGGGAGAATCTGCTTGTGAGATCTCATTGTGGTCATTTTGAACTAACACCTCTCTCTCACCCCTGCCTCCCTGCTTCTGTCTCAAAGTTTTGTGTCTGATGATGGCACTAAGGGCCTTTGACAAGGGCAGGGAGTGGTAGGGTGAGGGGTGATGGCTTTAGACTCAGGGGGGAGATTGAGATTAGTCATTAGGAAGAAGTTCTTCACTGTGAGGGTGGTCAGACACTGGAACAGGTTGCCCAAGGAAGTTGTGGATGCCCCCTCCCTGGAAGTGTTCAAGGCCAGGTTGGATGAGGCTTTGAGCAACCTGGTGTAGTAGAAGGTGTCCCTGCTGATGGCAGGGGGCTTGGAACTAGATGGTCTTTAAGATCTCTTGCAACCCAAACCATTCTATGATGCTATGATTCCGCAGGGTTTTGAGGTGAATAAGAGCTGATCCAGACTGAGCTAGTCTTTAGGGTTTGTAAATCAAAATTCAGCTTTTAAGATCTCTTCCAACCCAAACCATTCTATGACGCCATGATTCCACGGGGTTTTGAGGTGAATAAGGGAACTGATCCAGACTGAGCTAGTCTTTAGGTTTTGTAAATCAGAATTCAGCTTTAGGGTCCAAATATTGAACTGAACATTATTAAACATTTGTTCTAGTGTGTTGGGAGGAGCAAGCATTCAAAGGAAAGAAGCAGCAAATTATTTTTGCAGAATTGTTGTAATTTTGCTGGTTTAAAGTGATTATGAAACTGTCAGACCAGACTTCCTATGTGATAATTTTCTCTTGTGGAAACACCCATGGTTTGTGCTATAGCTAAGCATTTTATGCCAATAAATACTTCCCTTGACAAAGAGATTTTTTTATTTTTTCCTCCAAAACTCATTTCCTTAACTTAATGAATTTTTGTGCCTAATGCTCACTTGTTTCAATTTTTAATGTTTTTCAGTTTTCAACAATATCAAAACCCCCTCTCTATTTCTGGGTTTGTTGTTGTTTGTTTGCTGTTCTCAGTTGTAACACCATATGCTGGAGAAAAAGTGGATTTGCATGTTTAATATTTCTTTTCCCTTCTAAGGGAAGTAGACTGCAGCTCTATACTCCTTGTTAAAAAAGATTATAAGTAGCTTGATATTTGGATGCAGTTATGTTTGTAACTTTTGGTGTTTTGTTTTGTTTTTTCTTTTTTACCCCCTTTTTGTTAATTATTTTGCACTTCTGATTTTTAAAGTATTTTCTGCTCCCTTTTTTCTGGAAATAGCATTCAATAGCACCTTAATCAGAAGTTCTAATATTACAGAATTTACTAGTAATGTAAGTCTTTCTACTGACTCCAGCACTAGCCTGGGTTATGCCTATTACATACTCCTCTCTAAGGAGACATATTTGTTAACACTAGTAATTTAAAAACTGACTTAAAATGTAAAATACATTTGAAAGTTCAGTTTTATTTAGGTAAAAGCAGTTGTATGAACAAGTCTTTAAATTGAGAACGTGTCATTTTGGATTCTAGTAATGGTATTTCCTTTAATTCTTTGGCTCTTGCTTGAAAGTAATCATTTGAACTTTAAAAATTGCTTTTGTTACTAAATTATTAAAAATTCTCACCCTGCATACAATTTAAGCATGCTCATTATGATTCTTTAATGATCATGTTCAATTATTGACAACTTTGGTGTACATAGTTAATACTTTGATGTAAATAAGTAGATAGTCAATACTACAATGTTTGAACTTGTGACTTAAATGACTGTTTTTCTTTATGTGCAGTTTCTGTTTATTCTGGAATCACTTCAGTTGATTTGAGTGTGTATAGCTACATAAAGAATGTCTTTGCTCCTATGCATACTTGGAAATTGTTTATTATAAAGGCAGTGCCTCATTAGAAGAGTATTATGTCTGTGTCCACTTAATTTACTTTTGAGATATGTGGAAGGTTACTATTCTGATCAAAGTGAATGTTTGGGTGTGGAAACCTGAGAAATCAAAGTAAGAGGGATCCTGTGTTTGAGTAAGTATGTACACAGAGTTCAATATAAATTTTCTTTTACAAATGTTAAAATTTGTGTGAAATTTATTTTTAATTAACTTGAAAATTAGATAAAATATGCAATAAGACTGTTGAATTAAGAGTGACTCCATAGATTAAACTCTTTACACGATAATGGAGAATTAGTGGGCTTTGAGTATCCAAGGTCCTGTATATACCCTGAATGGAGCCTAGTAATCCTTGGCAGAAAAATTTGCTAAAATACTATACAATTATGTAAATCTGGTAACTGGGGATTATTCTGATTCTGGTTCTCAGATAAGTGTTGTTTTGAAAAAGGTTCTACCCCTTTTTTTTTTTTCCCCAAGAGAAACCCTAAACTTTAAACAGCACCGAATTTGGTTTGCTATAATGGAAAACTTGATGTGAAGTTTTCACGTCACCACTATAATGGTGATGTGAAATAGTTGCTGAGGTGAGAATCAATGACTTTTGTATTCTAAGGGGTTTTAAAGCAGTAAATTATGTTTGGATTTTTAAGTCTGGTGCTGAATCAAAGGAAGAGGTATCTTTACAGAGGTATCTAAATACTTAATTTCCATATTTCTCCAGCAATGGAGAGAATCTGCACCTGATCTGAAGGCGAATTTAACAGGTCTGTTACAGTGTTGCTCAGCTCATCTGGCCATTCAGGTATTGAAAACCAAGTTTTAAATACACAGTGTTGTTTAGCAGAATTATTCTTTAAAATGTTTAGCAGAATCATTCTTTAAAATTCATAGCATTTTAGAAGTATGTTTGTATCTGACTTTCAGATAGGTTTGAACTCTGTTTCAGAATAATGTCAGTAGTGTTCTATTGTACAGAAGTGTTGCATTGCTTTCAATTTTGCAGGGAAAGAATGACACGAAGAACAAAATAGATACCCTTCTGAATAAGGCTTATGCTTAAGCAGCACTATAAATGTCAAAGATTTTTCAGCTCTTTACCTCTCCTCCCTCTCTTCTAAAAGCAGAGAAAACCCAAAGCATTCACTTGAGCCCGGGTCATGCAAATGCTTAGAGCTGTGATCTGTTTGTGTTTAATACTTGTGAGAATTCTGAAGAAATCACTGAGCTGTTGGGTTAAGCAGGAGATGTAAGTACTCAAGCTATCATTTAGGAATCAAAGCATCAGATTACAATGTTATTTTAACATATTTTTTATCTCAACTGCTTTTTTGGTTCTGAAATGTACAGATCTGTCACATTGTGCTGCTTGTGTCTAGGACAGGCACTGTCAGTTACTGGCTTCAGGGGAATACTCTGGTGGCAGTGTGTTTGGCTGGCAGGGGATGACTGGAAATTATTTTAAACTTTAGATTTTTCTGCTGTCTAACCTCCTGTTGTATACAGGACTGCACTTGATTTGTGGGGAGATACATGACCTTGATTTTTTTTTTTTTTTTACTCTGTATTATCACCAAATTGTGGAGTTCTAAAGCTCCGGGGAGTTAGACCGGAAGACCTGTGTTTCCCATTTAAATTCTTAGTGTCTAAATGAAGAGCTGAGCATGCTCCATGTTGTTTGTCTACAAAACATATGGACACTGCCACTTCTTAACAGTAAAGAAATTAGGAGATTGGTTAAAGAACTAACTTCATACTACATATCCTCCTTTGCTTCAGCATCTAAGCAAAGAAACCACTGTACCATACCGGATGACTGAAGAACTTTTAAGTTCTTGTAGCTTGCATCTGCAGCTAGTTGAACTGTTGGATGGATATCTATTGCACTCTTCTGTTCTTGTGAAGGTGAATAGCACTGAGGACAGCACAAATACTGGGACAATTTTAATGTATCGTGAAGAATGTGTCAAGATTGTTATCTACAAAACCCCACATATCCCAGAAGAATGGAGAGGTCTGTTAAAACAAAAAGACAGTGCTTTTGGAGGATGCACTTACCTTAAGCTGCTGGGCAGCATCTTTTTGTTCTAAACAAGTGAAATAATCCAAACCTGCTTTAACAGTAGAATGAGTTAGTAACTATTTTAAGTTGAAGCTGTCTTTGAGCCCTGGGTTTTTTTTTCTGCTAAAGCGGGATTATGAGGATAACTTCCTAAAAGGGAAATGAAATCAGAGCAGTTTATCCTACCAACCTTAATGGAGTACAGTAGGGCAGATCAGTGTGGAAATGATCTGGCTTTAGAGAGATGCTGATTGCTTTTAGTATGTAACATGCATGTTTATCTTACATTTGGTATAATATTTATCATACAATAAAAATAAGGTATTTTAAAAACTGAAATTGTGAATACAGACTTTTGGGTGAAGTGCTTTGAAGAGCTAGATATTACTCATTCCTGAAGGTTTCAGAAAATGTGCTTCATTCATTTTGTCTCATATTCAGATTTATACTTTTTTTTCTGTAGCTGTACCTGATGAAAGTGAAATTTACTTGTCACTTTGCCATCAGACAGCCATGCGGTGTCAGCTGTGGAAAGACTGGCTAGTAGTAAAGGAACTCTTTTCCTTTAGTTTTTATACTGTAAGCCTGATTTTATAAAGCCACAGAGTTGTTCTAACATGTTCCTGCTATGGCTTGTGGTCACAGGCTCTGTGAAAGAGAGCTCTAGCTCCATCATCACAAAATTGGCCTTTTTATTCTCAGCTGTATGCAAAAAGTCATGGAATTTCAACCAGAAATTACATTAATCTCATTACTTGGATCTGAAATTTTCTGGCCTGGTACCAGACCAACAAAAATAAACAAATGTTATGACTGGTTACCTGAATACTGACAACCTGCCTTTGCAGACCATGCCGTTGAGTAACCAAGGTGTCAGGACTGCAAACACAGTTTTCCTTAACCTGCCAGGTTTTCCTTAACTGAAAGCCTTTGACAGAGAGGTAAAACATGGTCTTCAGGGTCAGTTCATGCTGTTCTATTGCTGTGGGTGATTTACAGGTGACTGTAATTCATAAAGCTTCTAATGTAATGTTAAATTGTTAGAAAAATCAGTTTCCAATCCTATCCTCAGCCCAGTGCACACAGAAGAGCGTGAAAATTATTTGGCAACGTGAAGTGGAAATTAACACTGTTTGGGGAAAAATGCAGTGTTGGTGGCTACCCTTTTACTGCTGCTCTCTGTAGTTTCTCAGCCTGCCCTCTCTGGTGTTAAAACACCTGATTTGGTGCCAGGCTCTCTGTAAGGAAGAAGGTACCCTAAAGATTTATCAAGTAAAGCTGTTGGACAGTGTTCAAGCG
>NW_010297402.1:2133-98133 GCF_000700745.2 Antrostomus carolinensis | reverse complement strand
AATGCATCAGTGCATCTTAGGATGAACAATTGTATTCATATTCTGGTCTTTCCATTATCTGTTTTGGCTTCTCCTATTTCTGGCCTAAGATTATGGAACAAGTGGGTCTGAAATATCTAGACTTCCTCATGGATATTTGCCATTGAAGCAGTTCCACAGACAGGGCAGCTACAGCTTTATCTGAGTGTCAGTTGTTTAAGTATTACCTTATACTACCAAGGTTTCTCTCTGCTAAAGCTATAACATAAACTTTGCTGATAGAAAGAGGGAAACTCACAACTTTCCTTCTGCCAGGCTTTTTTTTGTATCCTATTATTATTCTTTATAGAGAAGACTGAAACCACTGCAGAATGAAAGCATTTTAAAATGTCTGCATTTGTATAGTGTCTAATGCACATCTCATCTCTGGGGCTAAAGTGAGATAAAATTTTTCGTCCTAAAATAATGTTAATAGAAGATTAATGTGGCCTTGAAAGGAAACAAATTACGTTGCAGAAACAAAAAACTTGATTTTAAAGCACTCTTCCCTCTTTGTCCCCAAAAGCAAAAGGGGGGGAGAAAAAAAAAAAAAAAAAAAGAGAAAAAGCTCAATCTAGGGTTTATATGACATTTATATATATATATAAAAATACACATATGTGTGTATATATATATATATAAATACATATATGTGTTTATATATATATATATGTTGTTGGCATGCAATGTTTTTATTTTAAGGTATCTTTTTTGTTTTGCTAGGAAATTGATACAGAAATTCTTCAACTATAATTCATTATAAAGTTATGTGTAACCTCTTAATATGACTTCTTTTTCTAACTCACCTTATGGATGAGTATTCATGCAGACTTGTCAGAAGATAACACAAAATAGGCAAGGTTCGTGTTACGTTTCCTTATCTTAAAAAATTCTCTGGGAATGATAGAAAAGACAGGCAGGCTGCATAACTTGTACACCATATTTAATAGCAATTAGACTTGTCAAAGAAATTAATGCAGTCAGGACACCAAAACTTAATTAATAACTTCAAAAGTGGAAGTTGATGTTTTCTGGTGTGTTGGGAATATGTGTATTTCTCTCTACTGTTGATAATCTTTTGCATGGCTCTGTGTGGACTCTTGTCTGTTCCTTGTTTTTTCTGTGCCTGCTCTCTCCTTGTTTCTGCCTTATTTATTGTTCCTGTTTATATGTGCATATCCACTTCTCTCCTCTGTTTCCTCTTCATTAGTCTGTGTTTGCTGGGGATCCTGAAATGAAGTTTTCTCATCCACTTACTCAACAACATTTCTTTCTAATCTAGGGTTTTTCTTCTAGTTTAAGGTGGCCAAAGCAAGGAGAGGCTGGTAGTAGGTGGGCCAGAAACAGTGTTGCGTAGGTGTTTGTGCTTCCCAGTACCATTTCTTTCCCTTCTCAACTGGTCACCTTGGGCGTAAGACTTGTAGTGAATATAGTAGGCAGGCAGTCTCTGCAATAGATGCTGCTTTTTGTGCTGTTGTCAATTATATGGGCTGCTAATAAACTTACACAAGTCATTTAAATTGAAACTGATGCTCATTAGTATCTCCTGTTATCTCTGCAGGAAAATGAATACTTTTTTACAGATAGAAATAAGCTTTGCAATCATTTCTCTTGCAGAAAAATGTGAAGGTTTAAGACAGGGTGTTACAGGAGTTGTCTCCATCCTATCATGTAGTGCTCTTCCGTATATGCAGTTATCAACAAAACAGGAATCTTTGATTCAGTCAGTGTATTCAATGCAGAATATTTTCAGGGTTTGTCAGATAAAAATAATCAGAAACTTAACAGAGAAATCGTATGAGTCTGGTTATTTTTAACTGTTGTTTACAACACCGTTACTGTTAGCCATCACAAAAGTCTCTCAGGGATATTTCAGAAGCAGGAAACCTGATATTTAAACAGTTGATTAAGAACTTTTTTTTTTCCTCTTTCTGGTGAGGTACGTCTTAACTACTTGCTAAGATGAGTATCGTTGTTCCAGTTAAGTAGTCATCTCCTTATCATTCAGTTTTTAATAGCTCCTGGTGTAATATACCACATAGCTGTTAAAAACAAACTATACTTTGTGGAGATTTGACTTGTGTATAGGGTAGAAATAATAGTGATTGATTATGGTTTTTGAGTTTCAGTAACAACTTGTTTCATTAACGTGCTTGCCCACAGATGAAACCTTATTATGCTCAAGTCCTGTTTCTAGGCAGTGTCACTGTTGTGCCAAAAATGGATTTCCTTCATCCAGGTTCCTCTTACCTCAGAATTGCATATTGCTTTTATGTGATGAAGGCACACCATATTGTATAGCATTATTCCTCATTTATAGAATCTGGGGAAATAGCTTCAAACATGGATAAAATGGATCATTACTTAAGTTTCAGCTACTGGGAAAAAAAAGAAGAAGAAAAAAAAGAGGGTCTTCATTGCTTTACACTCCCATTTCATCCGGGAAAAAAAAAAAAAAAGAAGGAAAAAAAGAGGGTCTTCATTGCTTTACACTTGATTTCATCAATGTGAGATAACAGTATTCTTATCACACTGGCTTTAATAAATGGCATTCCATTTCTCTACTCCAGGCTGTTCTAGGCCATCAAATGACACATCTGTGTAACTGCCGTATGTCTGTGTTTGTGTGGCTAATGGACAGGGATACTGAACCAAGAATTGTCAGGTGAACTTATATAGCTTTACCATAATATAAGAAACCAACTGGTCAGCAGTGATAGCTTGTCAGCTTTATTTCTAGTTTTATTTTGCTGTGTACCTCTTTATTATGCTTTACATTTCCTTCCTACCATCCAGCAGCTTTATGAATCTGTTAAATTTTTTTTATACAAGTGAATGAATGTTCATCATAAGGCAGCTTGCCACACCATGAAGTTGTGTTTTTAGCGGTGTAGCCAGTCATTCAGAACACTGACAGCAGCATGCTTAGGTTAACTTTAAATGTTGAGTGCTTTTCTTTTGCTTTGTTGAACTTAATGTGTTTGTATGAACTGACAAAACATCTTTAAATTCTATTGTACATGTCTTTCCTGCTCTGTGAAGCAATACAGTCCCAAAGATGTGTGGGATGTATCACCTTGTAAATAAAAAAACTGTAATAAATGGCCGTTGTGATTTGTGAGGTGGAAAATTTGTTCTTAGCTATATGTAAATTATTTTAGCTGGACTGTTGCAGGAAAACTAATCCTTGGGTTTTTTTATCATACATCATGTTTAAACAGAGTGAGTGTGTGACTGAAGATGGTTGTGAGGAAAAATTGCTCTCTTGGCACTATTATAGCAGTTTAGTTTCTCATATTTCTGAGATTTTAAGATCTTCCAGCTAGCAAATCTCTATAAAGGTATCACTTTACCATAAAAGTATTTACCTTCCTTTGCTGCAAGAGCAATCCAAAGGTTTAGCGGAATTGATGTGAGTGTTCCGACATTTGTGGGATGAGATGGTTGGTTTTGTTTATTTGAATGGTTAAATAAATGGAATCTTGGTGCACAAAGTTGTTCTCTTTATTATTCCCAGTATCAGTATAGTGTGATGAGTTTAAACCATTTGCAGTCTGTTTAATATTCTACTGCAACCACCTTTGAATTTAAGGCAACAGTGGTTCCAGAAGCTGCTCAAGGATTAGAGGTGATGCGCCTGCAGCCAGGTCACATGCCAGGCATGTTTACAAGGTGATAATTTGGGGCAGATGCATATTAAAGAGTAGGTATGTGTGGGATGGGATGTTAAAAAATGTGGTTTTGATTATTTAATCCTTTGTGCAAAGCAACTCACTTTGAATCATCATCTTCAAATTTTATGGTTTTCTACAAGCTTACTTAAAAAATGTTGTTATTTAACAGCTTTTCTGCTGTATGTTTGCACTCATTGTAGGAAGCACCACAGAATTTATATACTTTAGCATCTGCTTGAGTATTAAAATACAGAAGTGAAATTGGGATGTGATCATGGAGTGATCATTTGGACTTTGTCCAAAATCATATTCATTTGTTAAAAGCAGTGTTAGGTAAAAAACAAAATAAATTAATGCCTTGTATAATAAAGTGCTTTCTAAATCTGTTGACTGAGCTAATTCCCTTCTTACCTTCTCATGTTTGACTATTGGCATGCAGTGTATGGAGGGTATTCTGGCCTTTGGAAGCATGTAAGCAGTGCATCAATGGAGATGTCCAAGATCTAATCATATCAGTGATAAAGAGCTGGCTGCCTGTAATCAGTTGGTCCATCATAGTTTTCAGAAAGAATTTTTGTAGAGAACAGTATTGCATGGACTGTGGGGAAGTGACCTGGAGTTTGAAGTACCATTTCAGTTCTGACCTCTTGCTGGTGGTGTACCTTCTGAGCTCAACTGACAGCTTTCTTGCATTGCCACCACCATGTTCTCTAACGCCAGTGTTGACAGTCCATCCTGATTTAGTGCTGTTCGTACAAGAACAACGTCAGTTCTTTTGTTCTAAGTCTGCTTCAGGTGAAGGTACATTTTTGTTATGGCTTTAACTGATCGGTTGGTTTACTTGTGCTGAAAAGAGGGAGGTGTTCCTGGTCCTGTATCCCTTTCCCCTTTTTACCCCTTTTCTCCCATTTCACAGTGGTGTGATATTCAGTGGGCCGTGCATTGTGCAGGGTGAACTTATTAAACTAGCAAAAAAGGTGGGGGTTGGTTGGTGTGGTTTTGTGTTTGTTTGGGTTTTGGTTTGTTTGGGTTTTGGTTTGTTTGGGGTTTTTTTATTTAGCAGGTTGAGTTAGTTCAGCTGAATTGATTGGAGTAGGAAGAAACGCAGAGAAGGCTGTTCAGTTGTGTTTGAGTTGTAACTCACTACAACTGATCTCACTGCTTTTTCATGCTGCCTCATATGCAGTAAGTCTTGGCATCCTTGGAGGGCTGTAGCTAGATCTCTAGATGACCTGAGGCAGTGGGAGCTTGTCTACGTCTGTTCTAGAAGCTAAATTGACGTCTGTTCCCTAAGCAGTCCTTGCTTATAGGGGTAACTTCATTCAAGGAACCGTAACAAATGTGTAATTCGCTGAATAGTTTTTAATTTATATACTTGTATGTGTAAATAAAAACTTTGAAATCCTTTCCCAGCACGACAGTTTCTAGAGGCTTAACTTGCCCAAGATTTTTTTTATTCCCAAATTATAATGATAAATACTTTGGACTAGTTGCTGAATTTGAGTGCTGAAGCTAGAATTGATAATGTTTTACTTTTATGAGAGGTGAAATGTTTTCAGTGTCTTGTCTCAGGGCCATAGGGTTTAATGAAGATACTTTTAGTAAGTAGGCTAATCTTTTAAATGCAGCTTTAAGCTTTGTTTGTGTTACAGAAAATAATTTTCACTGTTGGGAAAATAATTGATTATTTGGAGAATCTGTTACGCACTGTGCCTGGTAAAGGAGAACACTGTAGTTCAGTACCTGGCTGACTTTTTGGTAGGATTATTTCTGTACTATAAAACACCTTGAATTTAGTAATCTATAAGTAAGTAGTCATGAAACGTGAATGTCCTAGTATTTGTTATTAATAAGTAACTATTTTTTTTCAATTATAGATTAAAAAGTTGTGGTCTATAAACCTTTTTTTACTTCCTAAGCACTCTATGTATTCTTAAGTTTGCTGTATAATTTAGTAATATTACTTTGTATAGCAAGTCTAGTAATGCTAGGTGGTTTGTGTTTTGAGCATGGATGGGTCTGTGTTCTTCTAAAAGGCTTTTCAGACTAGAGCAGATTTTTATTTTTTTTTTTTCCCAAAAAGATCATTTATTCTTGAGACCAACTTCAGCAAAATTAAATAAGTAGGAAAAATGCAATGACAAAACTGAAAAAGTAATTCTAAGAACTGTAACTAACCTGACCAAACTGAGAGAAATATCTCATGGATTGAAATTACCTCAAGAAAGAATATGATTCATAAGATGCACTCACAACTTCTTTCCATTTAATAAATAATAGATTTAGAACAAAAGATTCAAGATGTCACTCACATTCAAAACTCATGCTGGGCAGCCAGTTAGTCTAGCATGACTTTGAACACAAAATGGCATGTTTTAGTAAAGCAATTATAAATGAGTGTTAGTTTTGTATTATTGTTCTTCCATTTGAAGAACATCATATTTTTCTTCTGGACATGATCTAATTTTTATTTACCCTGCCATTTTTAGTGAAAGTAAAATTCTGTACTGAGATAGATTAATGAAACTGGATTTTAGCATTTCATCTCTTTTTCTGCTTCCTGTCCTCACTCTTCACAGTTCTCCCTCTATTCACTACCGGAGACGTAAGGAAAGTTCCTGTTCAGGGAGGGTGTTCAGACTGTTACTGCTCTTCTGTTTGGCTCAGAATAGGAATAAAGTTCTGAGTGCTAATATCAGTGTTACTTGGAAGTTTTATGCCTAAATGCCAGTAGCAAATAGAAACAGGAATGAGTTGTTGGTATTGGCAAATATGTTTAAACAGATAACAATTAGGAATTACTCTCACGAGTTTGGATTGTATAACTGTTTATTGGATTTGCTACTTCATGTTTACTGCAAATGAGTTGAAACATCTCTAAAGTCAAAGTCACTTTTACTTGGTGGAGATGTTCTATATTTTTATTTTTTTTTTTGGCTTACTGATTTGTGTCAATATCAGTTTTGTTCTTTATATTCAGAAGATTCTGTAATGAAGAAATTGATACTGTTTCACTGTTCTGTCCACCTAAAATGCGCGGTATCTTCATACTCCTGTACCTGCGATGTTTAGATAGAACAGAGCATCCAGCCTTGCTCGCTTTCCCTGAATCCTTTTTTACCTCTTGGTTAGAAGCCTCAGTCCAGTGCAAATGTTTGAAGGAATTGCACTTTGAGTGATTAAGTAAAAAAAAAAAAAAAAATTCCTAGTGCATTTATGAAACCAAAGGTCAAAATTTATCTTCAACACTTGGTTCAGAGATGAACAAGAAAGGGAAAAAAATATAAATTAATTGACAGATATTGGGTTGAGTTCATGTGAATGCTGTTCAATAAATCCACTTTTTATCTGTAGATGTCAGTATGCATTTGATTAGAAGTCAGGACAATGCAATTTAGGGATTACATTTGTGTAGCATTCCGAGGAAAAATTGAGGATCTTTACCTGACTATGCTTAAATCCACCTGTATTTTCTTATCCTTATAATCTAAAGATTTATATGTTTTAAGATGAAGTAATTTATGTAAAACATATGGAAGCAGGATGCCTTTGAGGTGCTGCTTTTGTAAACTGATTTTTTTATTACTGTGTTTTGTCTTGGGGTTTTTTGGTTTGTTTTTGTTTGTTTGTTTTGTTTTTTTCCCCTCTTATCCTTAAGGCCCAACTGTTATTTTAAAACTCTTAGCAATTAACTTTAAATTGATGAGGCCTGAGAAACTCTCTTCAGGTAACCTGTTTTCTGGAAATTAACTCAGGAATTATTTTAGTTGCTGCATAGATTGTAATTGTATTGGTGTACACCAGTACGTAATTTAGAAACTTCCAGATAGTATGTATTGACCTAATTTATTTTTCAATTGGATCTCATTACTGATAATTCATGTTTCTTCATTTTATGTGATTTAGTGCTTCAAATATATCAGTAGTGAAATGGATTTCCTTGTGCATATATTGGAACATATCTGTGGGGAGTATCAAGACTATAAGAATTCTACTATTTTATTAATTCTTTCAGAAAAGAAGCATCAGTTGATTGATGGAACTGTTGACTGTTTTCTTAACTTGCAGGATATACAAATGGCTTAAGGAAAGAAGATTACATTTAAGATACTCTCTTACTGTACATATAATTTGGGCATGTGAAAGGTGTGAAAAAGTGATTAGTGTGCTTGTTTAGGACTTGAGTCATGCTTTGCATAATCCCCAGGATTCACTAGTGGCTCCCAGGTCGTCTGTGTGTGTTAACATAGTGGGACCAATTCTGCAACAGTAGCCTTTGTATTTGCCTTTTAAACCCCCCTGTGTGTAGCAGCGTTAGTCTGTTCCATCCTTGTTAAATACTTTCCAGCTACAGTCTGGGTATCCTCAACTCATTTTTGAAAGTTACAGCTGAAGCGGCTTGCTTTCATTGTGACTTTGAGTTGTTTTTTGATGTGTTCTGCTCTGTAAACTTTCAGTAGTTCTAAGGCTGGTAGTGTAGTGCACCTCAGCATGTTCCTTAGCCTGTGCATGCTGTGAAAGAAAGCTTTGGGGGATTGCTTTCCTGGTCTCGTGTGGCTGGGTGGGAGCTCCTGTTGTCCAAGCATCTTGGAGCTGTGTAGTCTGTGCTGTAAGCTCTTGGCTCTCTGATCAGCTTGCTTCTCCACCTGCCTGGTGCTGTGGGTGTTGTATTCCAGCCAGTTTGTGCCTGCTCAGAGTGGAAAATGTGCAGTCAGTTGTAGGCAGGTCAAGCAGAATAGGTAGGACAAAATACTGGGCTCCCAGATATGGCAGTAGTGAATTTTGTGGTATGGGCTGAAAATTAACAAATATCTACAATAGTGTAGCCAAAGATTGTGTGTTCATGCTTCTCAAGACAATTATTTTGGGTTTCTTGCAGACTTTTCAAGGCTGTCTGCGTAACTGCAAAGGCTAGAGTCTTCAGGTCTTCAAAATGAGAGTGGAAATTTCTGTTATCCATCATTTGTGTTTAGAAGAAACCTCTGATAAAATTAGTTGTTGGCCAACAACTTCCAATAACTTTGAGCATTATGCCTCTACTCACCACATGTATTCAGGAAGTGTTAGAAAAACATCAAATAAATTATTAGTTTAGATTATTATAAAAGCCTTGTAGAAAAACATTGTCTTGATGATAGGCCTCCAGTATGCACACCCATGTTACCTTTGAATTTGCATTTTGCTCATGCAAATGAAATTCTTAAAATTACTATCTTCTATTTCAGATTTTCAGATACTGTCGTTGTTATTCCACAGGGGTTTTAACTGTAATTTATTCTGGTAGGGTGCTCCTCTGTTACTGCACTTCATCCCCTGCTTCCTGGGAAAAGGAGAGGTGTCTAGAAACACGCAGAGCTTGATTGCTCTCAGCTTTTCTTTGAGAATTCTTGTGGTGTGGTCTACCTTTCAGAGTATGGTGTTTGTTTGTCATTTATAAAAAACAAGTTTTAGAAAAGATCCTCTGCTGTGAGTTTAGGTGTGAAGTTTCAGCTGGCTCTTGTAGTCAGTGGAAGCTTGTTTTCTTTTAAGATAAGAGGCCTACAGCATTACAGAATCACAGCATCACAGAATCACAGAATGTCAGGGATTGGAAGGGACCTCGAAAGATCATCTAGTCCAATCCCCCCGCCGGAGCAGGAAACTAAACGAAATTACACAGGAAGGCGTCCAGGCGGGTCTTGAATGTCTCCAGAGAAGGAGACTCCACAGCCTCCCTGGGCAGCCTGTTCCAGTGCTCTGTCACCCTCACTGTCAAGTCGTGTTTTCTCAAGTTTAAGCAGAACCTCCTGTGTTCCAGCTTGCACCCATTGCTCCTTGTCCTATCGTTGGGCATCACTGAGAAGAGCCTGGCTCCATCCTCATGACATTTGCCCTTAACATAGTTGTAAACATTAATTAGGTCTCCCCTCAGTCTCCTCTTTTCCAAGCTAAAGAGCCCCAGCTCCCTCAGCCTTTCCTCATAAGGGAGATGCTCCACCCCCTTAATCATCAATTACTGCAGTGGACAGAACTGCATTGTGATTATATAGTGTAAGTTTTTTGTAATCACAGCATGATAATTCACATATCTCACTGTTCTTTAAACTTGTCTCATTTATCTTTAGAACGAGTGTGATGTGACAGATACTGGATACCAGAATATATCAGATATGATGGAGAGCAACACTTCTGGTAACCGTGTGTGTTACTTAGTGAATGCTGTCAGTTAAGAACTGTCTGCATACAAAGTAGACAGATAGTGGAGTGGACTTTTGTTTTTGTTGTGGTGGTGGTGGTATTGTTTTGCCCCTTTTCAGAGAAAGGAAGTACTACTTAGAAGTTAAAATTTTAAGAAAGGTGATTATTTTTATTTTTTTTTTAAAGATGACATTTTATGTTTCTTTGAATATAGATGGTCTTGCCTATGAAAACTAGTAAGAGGAAAGACACAGGAAACTGATGGAGTTTATTATTGCATAAATGTATGCAGATATTTGCTGATCTGTTGTATTGCTCCAGGCAGCTATGAGAAGTTGAGCTAACAAGTGAAAAGCTGACTGGAAATACCTATACTATGTGCCACCTACAATTGCACTGAGGTTGAGAGAAGCATGATTTAAACTTGGGATTTCGAGTAACTAATATATTACTTGAACACCAACTCTGCTGGTATCTAACTTTTGTTTCTGAAAGTTCTGTGTTCATTTTTGAACACAGCACTACATTCTCTGCAGTTAAGAATTCAACTGATTAGTAATGTTGGAAAGGCTTTTGAAGTCAGTTATCCCCAGGGTACTCAGCCCCCTGAGCTGGAAGATGGGGACGGAGAGCAGAATAAACCCCCAGTAATCCAAGAGGAAGCAGTTAATGACCTGCTACACCACCTGGACACTCACAAGTCTATGGGGCCAGATGGCATCCATCTGAGAGGACTGAGGGAGCTGGCAGAGGAACTTGCCAAGCCACTCTCCATCATTTATCAGCAGTCCTGGTTAACAGGGGAGGTCTCAGATGACTGGAGGCTTGCCAGTGTGACACCCATCTACAAGAAAGGCATCATGAGCCATAAGTGAGAAAAGCACTTGTTGACTCAGACTGTATTTGCCTTCTAGTAGTCTTTGGGTATTGAAGTTCAGATAGGATCTTTTTGCTGTTGGATACAAGAATCCTCAAAAGGATAGAGGGGTTTTTTTGTCACTAATCATATTGGTATGAATATCATAGGTGCTTTGCAATAACCTTAAATAGATGTTTATCATAATCCTAAAAAGGACTTTTAAAATTCTGTTTAACTCTTGTTGTGTTTCACAAAAATTTCTTTCAGCTTTTTGAATCTGTAGTGATGTGAAGAGGAAAGAACTTAAGCCCTTAAGGAGTATTTTTGAATAATTGTGCTACTTAGTTTTCCAACCTGTTATTTCTAGTATGTTGTAAATAACAGACACACATGTTTTACGATAACTTCAGACTTTTCTACAAACTGTTCAGAATTTCACTGGGAGTAAATACATAACGATTCCGTTTTATGCAGGTCAGATTAATTCACGTTATGCCTACGTGGTGCCACAGTAGGACTGTAAAGACCTGAACTAGCACATTCCAGTGAAGTGTCATGTAGACATACCTGTGCTACGTTAAGTGTTTCAGTATTATAATTTGAGACATGATGATTCTCACGCTTGTGTTTAAGCCATTGTCTTTAGATATCTAGATCTAAAATGTAATGCAGTAATTCTTTTACACATGCAGCTGGAGAAGCAGGACAAGTTGCTGTGGTGGCTTAAAAGATGATTGCTTGTATTTTCTCTCCTGCAGAAAATGCCAGAAGCCTCAGAAGACCATAATCATTGGAAGGCCTGTTGACTTCCGTTTTTTGGTAATCTGGAACATCATCAATCTGGCATGGCGCAGGGCAGTCAACAACTCGATGTGCAGGTACTCCATGATCTCCGACAACGTTTCCCTGAGATACCTGAAGGGGTGGTATCTCAGTGCATGCTTCAGGTATGGTGAAGAGTTTTTAAGAGTCTGTGTATTTTATTTTTATTTTATTCTTTTCCAAAATATACATGGAACATAGATTTTCATTCTTTCGGTTTTATTTTGAAAGAGTGGAAGACTCCGCTACTTGCATTTTTGTCATGTCTTTTATCTACAAAGATTTATCATCCTTCACTTATGTTTGTGGCAGATTTTGCTGACTATTCTTCCTTGTTTATGCAACCTGTGACTGCATACATATAGGGAAGAAGGAAAGTGGCTGATGGAATTATTATTGATGATGACCACATGAATAACTTACTGGAGGAAATTTTAGCAAACAGTGACTCGTTCTTCCAAGATAAGGAACTGGCTTTAGCTAGGAATCTAAAGGTTTTCTGTCTTCATGGCATCTTTTTGCCACAGCTGTCCAAAGGTTTATTTTTACTTCTCTGTTTCCAAGTCAGGTAGCAGGGGTTTTTTTTTGGTTTTGTTTTTCCCCCCCCTTTCAATTTCTTCTTTCCACCTTTATCTAAAGTCGCAAATTGGAAGTGATAATAAGTGACTACACATAATCGTTTTTCAAAGCTGTGGTCATCTGGCAATACCTTCCATTAATGGGAAAATTCAGGAGTGGAATAGAAACATACACTGTCTGGTTTGGCCTTGTGTGGCTGTGGCTGAGGTGGAACCTAATGTGATAAACTGCTGCATGTGAAAGTAGCAAAGCTGTATTTGCATCCTACCTGTCCCTGGCAGGAGAGTAGATTTTACTTCTAACTGTGGCTGTAATTTTTGCGTTGTGTGTCTTTTAAATCATATAAATGCAAATGAATTGTTTCCAGACAAATGTAAAGCAGGGGAAGCCCTGCAGTGTAAAGCTTTACTTATCCTGACAGTTTTTTCTTTACTGTTAAGTACATGATCCTTTTGATGAACTATGTTTAAGTCATAGATATCTTTAAACTGATAAAATTAAAGAACCCCTAATGCTGCAGAAGCATATAGTGTTCTTTATCTATAATATGGTGTTCTGGATAGGTAGTTAACATTACACTGCAAATATCTGTATAGAATTTTCTTCCAAACCCACTTTATATTTGTTTTTAAGATACATGAGGTGGTTTCCATTAACCTGTTGCAATACATGCTCTAGATTTAAACCACTATGAGTTTTGATTCTATTAAAAAAAATTGAGAGTCCTTTCAAATGACAACCATGAGAAAATCAGATTAGGGCTTGTCCTGTCTACATTCTCTCTATCTCCATCTGCCCGGATAAGTGCCCTAAGGAAGCTGAGGACTCTCTATGAAGTCCTGTTTAGAGGGCAGGTGGCTGATGGCAGCAGTTAACTTTTTTGAGACTGCTGTCCTGGCACTCTAGTGCTGGTTATTATTACAAAGTCTGGTTCCCACATGTTCTGGTTTTAATTTTCTCTGTGATATGTCTGGTTCTTCGCATTGACCATTGAGGTCTAGAAGGGGAGCTTGGCACGAAGCATAGAAGCATAGAATGGTTTGGGTTGGAAGGGACCTTAAAGATCATCTGGTTCCAACCCCACTGCCATGAGCAGGGACGACTTCCACTAGACCAGGTTGCTCAAAGCCTCAAGGGGAAGTAGTCAGGGAGAAGTATCCACAGAGTGAGAGCCATATGTAATTAAGTGCTGGACTCTTCTGTCATGTTCAATAGTAAGTCTTCATCTGAGAAGATGCTGATATGTGTGTTCATCTGATGGTGAAATCTCATGAAGTTTTGGGGGAAATCATCTTTGCTTCAGTATTAAGACTGACTAGGTGTCAGTCCTTTAGAAAAGGAGTGTAACTGTGACTTTTCAACCAGCTGGATAGGCTGTTGAAAATTGTATCGCAAGGCCACATGAGTATTAATATGTATACAGACCTTATATAGTGATAGTATTTAAAATAGAAGTTTAAACATTATTTATGTATATTCCTTAGAATGGTAATCTCAGCACACTAAGGAAGGCAGGGATGTATGCATGTATTTATAAATGTGTACACGCTTGTTCTGGTAGGAGGTGCTGTACGTCATAGAAGGTACCAGTCTGGGATCACATCTAACAAAAAGTTAGGGTGCTGAGGGACAGATGTAATTGAACTTGACTTAAAGTGATTTTTTTTTTTTTCTTTAACTACTGTTTAAATTAAAAACTGAACCACAGCTGATACAGGCTGTTGTATGAGAAACTGGGAAGGAAGAAAATAAATCCACAATCTGGAATGCTTTCTAGTGATTTTACTCTTTTGGAAAAGCTATCATTAGTACCGTTCCTTTAACGAGACTAGATTAAGCTAAAATGTGTAGATAGGGGAAGAAGGGAAAGGGAATTCTCCATTATACTTTTGATTTGATTCATAATTTATTTTCTGTATAGTTTCAGCTGTTGGTACCACAGAACAAGTCAGGGTTTACTTAGTTTCCTCACTAATATATGAATTGAAATTGAGTTGAAATTATGTCAGAATTGTAAGATGCTTTATGGAATTGCCAATACTTTTTCAAGCAATACACATTATGAATTTGTTTTTAAGGCACTAAATTCCATTTCACCAAAAGAAACTGGTTTAAAATGTAGGGCTTTTAAACTTTCAGGTAAAGAGAATATTCGGGTAAACAGTCAAATAACAGTAAAAACAGTAAACTCCTGGGTAAACATTAAAATGTCACCTGCATTTTTGCTTCAGCCTTCCAGAGTTTGCAATTTTTATCTCGTTTAATTTGATTTGTGTTGTTATTAGAAGTAGCATTATTTGTACATACCTGGTCCTTGCAGAAGATGCCGAGAGCTCCAACCATTGCTCTCCCCAAAACTGGACTTGTTTTTTTAGCGTGTCATTCTGTAGCTCGTGTTACCACAGCATTTTACGAGATACAGTGTGAGCTCTGTACTACTTGCATGACATGACCTAGTAGATATTACCTTTATTTCGGAATTCCTGTCTGTGAAACATTATCCCTAGTTGTGTTCAAGCTAGGCTTGACTGCAGCTTCAGTTGAATGCTGAGCAGTGGTATTTTCCTTTTGCTGTTTGACAATAATAGGTGTCCATTCTTACTCCTAGAACAACAACAACCTAGATGCCTGTTGTCGAGCCCTCGCACAGGAGAGCAACAAATACTTATACATGGAGTACCATAGCCCTGATGACACCAGAATGAATAGAAATAGCCTTTTGCACATTAATCTGGGTATTCATCCTCATACCAGCTATCAGGCAGGGGATGGAGCTCAACTTAATGGTGGTCGTACACTGGTACACAGTTCAAGCGATGGACATATTGATCCACAGCGCACAGCAGGTAAACAGCTGATATGCTTAGTTCAAGAACCACATTCTGCTCCCGCCGTTGTGGCGGCTTCTCCTAGTTACAATCCATTTTTCATGAATGACCAGAATAGAAATGCAGCTACTCCTCCTCCACAGCCACCTCCACAGCCATCTTCCATACAACCAGGAATGAACACGTCTGCTATGCAAGGCCCTCCTCCCACGTATATGCACATACCTCGGTACAGTACAAATCCCATTACTGTTACAGTATCACAAAACCTCCCCTCTGGACAGAGTGTACCCAGAGCTCTACAAATTCTTCCACAGATTCCAAGCAATCTTTATGGGACTCCTGGCTCTATTTACATAAGACAAACATCTCAGAGTTCTTCAGGACGACAGACCCCTCAGAATACACAGTGGCATTCCTCGCCACAGGGCCCAGTTCCACATTATTCTCCCCGTCCTCTACCTGTGTATCCACATCAACAGAACTACCAACCTTCTCAGTATTCTCCTAAACAACCCCAGATCCCTCAGTCAGCTTTTCGGTCACCGCCGGCATCCCAGTGTCCCTCTCCCTTTGGCTCTCCTCAACACCAAGTTCAGCCTCCTCAGTTGGGTCATCAGAGTTCACATGTTTTCATGCCTCCTAGTCCTTCAACTGTCCCACCCCATCCATATCAGCAAGCATCCCAGACTTTTCAAAAACAAGGCGGTCACTCTGTATCATATCTTCCTCCTTTTGCTGGACCTAGTTTATCCAAAGGCTCCATGAATAAAATAGAAATTACAGTTGAGCCACCGCAAAGACCTGGAACTGCAATGAACAGAAGTCCTTCACCAATAAGTAATCAACCATCTCAACGAAACCAGCACTCACTGTATCCAGCCACTACTCCTCCTTCAAGCTCTCCATCAAGAGGTATGTCGGGTCAACCCAAACCTCCATTTAGTGTTAATCCAGTGTATATTACCTACACTCAACCAACTGGACCCACAGGTGCACCAACACAGTCTCCTCGGGTAATGGTATCTCAGCCAAACCCAACAATTTTTAAAATCACAGTAGGTCGAGCACCGACTGAGAATCTTTTAAATTTAGTGGACCAAGAAGAGCGTTCTGCAGCACCAGAACCTATTCAGCCTATTTCTGTAATCCCAGGATCCGGAGGAGAAAAAGGAAGCCATAAGTATCAGAGGAGTTCTAGTTCTGGATCAGACGACTATGCTTACACTCAAGGTAAATGTGTCACCCTGCAAACTGTACTATTGTGAAATGCATTTTCAGCTTGATTTTGCTGCTTACTGAGAAACGTTGAACCTAGACAGAAAAGAACAGAGATTGCACCAAAAGTCATCTAATGAGAGAGTTTGTTCTCATTTTTTAAAAAGATTTGCCAAATTACAGTCTAACACATAAAGAATTTCTGAGGTTCTTAAAGTTGCTATGCTTTTGATGTTAGGGGAATTTCTTAAAAGAAAACACTGCAACTAACAAGAGTAAGTGGTTTGTTCATATGCTGTGTGTCTGGTTTGCAAATTCTGTGTTGAAGAAATGTATCATAAATTGACATGTGGATTTTGTTATTTTGGGGTTTGGTTTTTTTTGTACTCAGGTGCTTTATAAAACCTGAAGCACTGACTTCTACAGGGATTTTGAATCCAATTTAGTTGGTTTAGGTTGAAGAGTTTTAAGTGAAAGAGGAGAGAGAGGTAGGATTGCAGCTAAAATTGCTATGGGTTTCAATACAAATAATATTTTTGTTTTGAAAGGTATTAAAATAATTATTTTGAAGAACTTTAGCAAAAGTTCACTTCTTTTACTTAGAGTTTTCAGAGGAGGAAGACAGACAAATCTTAGGCTGTATTTTCTGCTGCATAGGGATAGAATGTGGTTAGTCTTAATGCCACATGTAAATGAAGAATTATGTAATTTAGTTTTAAAAAAAAGTTTAAATCTAACCTTTAGCTGAAAACTGCTTTTCTCAGAGTAATCTGCTTTATAGATTTGAAACATTTAAAATTTTGCAAATGAATTGGTCAGCAAGCATTCAAACCAATCATTTGAGGTAATGACAGAATGATAATCATCAGCAATTATTGAAAGAATGAGCTTTGTTTCTGGATTTGGGTTTGGAAAAGAGAGTCTGTTCCTCCATTGCTCCTTCTGACCTTCCTTTCACTTTAGAGAGCTGAAACAATGGTTATGATACTGCCCTGCAGTTCTTGATTTCTTATTTGGCTTTGTGTCTTTTGAGCTATTCTAACTCATCAACAAAGAGCTATTCTGTACCTGGTAGGCCCAGTTAGAAATGTTATTTAGAGAGAACGAACACTAGTAGGTCTGTATCTCCTAGGCCATGTGCTTTGTTTGGTAGTGTTCCTGTTACAGCTTCATTAAAGATTACCAGTTATGTGAGAAAACTATAAGTAGGTTCACATAACTTAAGAAAAAACATACTCTGAAATGTAGAGTTCTGGTTTTGCCTTTGTATCTTTGACTAGATTTGTGTATTTGGAAAACAAAACCAGTAAAACTAGTGAGTATGTGCTTCTTGGGGCATCTGCTCTTGTGGCAGTACCTGCCACAGCTGTGACTTCATTAGAGCCTTTGGTGTTGCTGCACTCTGAACTCTGCATAAAAATAGATTGTAGAAGAATAAACGCTATATTCTTTACTACCACAAAGGAGTTCTTAAGAAGAGTATATTGAACAGCTTAATATAGAACAATTTTGTTTAGTTTTCTTTTGAATATGAACCGTTGTTAAAAGTTTTAACCGAAAATCCATTCTGGTGTCTGGATCTCCACTGTTTCTTTGTAGCGTGAGTCGTGTTTGATGAGTTGTACTAGAGTATGATGTGAAGCTACATAATGTAGTCATATCAGATGTTAAATTGGAGGAGTCACACAAAGACAAGGTTTGATGGTAATAATGTGAAATCATACAGTACTTTAAAAAAAAATGTGAGCTGTTATACTCTGCTTGCAGGACTTAGGCTTCTCAAAAAGTTCAGTAATACTGGTGCCTATATTGTAAAAACGTCTGATGTTACTGGGTAGGATTTTCAGTGTTTATTCTTTGGCTGTGAATTGGTGGATCTGTACAAAATCCAAAGTATAGTGCTACTTTTTTGCACAGAATACTGACATCTCATAAAAACATTGTCATATTTATGCTCCTGACTGGTTTGATTTGTTGATGTTTTGGGGTTTTTTCCTCCCCCAGTAAGCTGTGTCACAGTGTAGCTTATTTTTCTTTTTTTTTTCTTTTTTTTCTTTTTTTAGCTACTACACAAATATTCTTGAGATATGATGTGGTTTTGCTTTGGTAAAACAGCCAAATCAGAATGTGCTAAGCATCACACTAATTAACTTGTCCAGTTTTGCATCATGCTGGAATACTGAGAAATGTTCTTCCTGCTGCAGAAACTGAGTATTATTTTCTGTCTAGTCAGAGTTCTTTCGTTGACTGCTCTGCGAGCCCAACATCAGCTTGTGACTGAGAGTCATAAATTTCAGTGCCATGACAAAAATATGAGCAAGTGATTAACAGCAGAGAGAGGTTAGAGGACAGCAGATCAGCTCTATTGTGTAATTAAAGACTGAAGCACCTGAGCTACCCCAGCTTTTTATTTTCTGGATTCTCTAGGCTGTTTTATTGAAGTTCTGTAGTTCTGCCTTTGAGCGCTGGGGAACTCACAGTACTGAGAATTACAGCACCCTCTGAAAAGCAAAGTTATTATAGAATAATCTCTAATAGCAGTGAAAAAAAAAATTCAGGACTGATGTTCAGCTAATGTCTTAAGGCTAGTGTGTCAGCTGCTGCTGAGCAGCAGATCTGAAGTGTATGTTACCTTCTGATCTTACTTCTGGTATTTATGTTTTTTGTCAGTGCAGCATTAATATAACTAGGTTGCTGTTTCATCCTGAGAAGCTGTCTCCTTGTACAGGTGCCTTTGTATTTTTGAGACAAGAAAGACCAAATGCAAAAAAAGAAGCTTTGACCAAAATGGTAATAACAACTTCAAGTTACTGTCTAAAATGTGTTTTTATTCTGGAAGAACTTTGTTAAAAACTGTAGTTCATTTGGCATGAAAGCATCTTCACACTGATAGTTGGCTGCATGTTTATGATCACTTTTTTTTTTCCCCCAGAAAGGTCACTCATGAATCTTATGTATAAGTTATGAACTCAATTTTCCAGGTTTTTGTGTGTTAGTAACTATTTCTTCCATGTAAAACATTAGCCTTGCTGTTACATCAGCGAGCAAGGATGGAGAGGTTAGCAAAGGAACTGAAGCTTGAGAAAGAAGAGCTCGAACGCCTGAAAGCTGAAGTCAATGGTATGGAGCATGATCTAATGCAGAGACGGCTTCGAAGAGTTAGCTGCACAACTGCAATTCCAACAGTAAGCAATTTGTTAGTATTTTGATTCAAGATACAAATTAATTTTTTATGTTTTCATGAACTATAGTATATTAAAAATATTTTGGGGTATAAAATCTTCAGAATTGGAGGTGATTTTTTTAGTTCTTGGCTTGTTGTAAGCCAGTCCGTATAATTTAAGAAACAGTTATGTGTCCAGCTTTCTTAGTGTTCAGAACAGAATTTCTGAAACTTGCAAACGTGCTTTTCTGGATCACAGAACCGAGTAGATCGTTACTTTCCCAACAACCCATAAAAGTATATGTCCCAAGTCTATGTAAAGAACCTGAGCCATATACAGCTTGTTATCATCCAGTAAGGTTTCAGATTTTTTTTAAAAGGTATTTTGTTATATTGATGTGTTTTGTTGTGTGAGTAGTTGCATCTCCTAGACCAGGGGTCCTCAAACTTTTTAAACAGGGGGCCGGTTCACTGTCCCTCAGACACTGTCGGGGGCTGGACTATAGTTTAGAAAAAAAATGAATGAATTCCTATGCACACTGCACATATTTTATTTGTAGCAGTGCACAAAAAACAGGAAAAAATGCAATATTTAAAATGAAGAACAATTGTAATCAACAAAAACAAATAATATTCAATGTGAACTGTGGGCCTGCTTTTGGCTAATGAGATGGTCAATGTTAGGTTCCATATTTGTCACTGCTGGTTGCAGCAAGTGATGCCAGTGTTCATCAGTTAGTCTGGGTCTGACTGGAGATTTCAGATGTTTCCTTCGGCCTCTCGCCCGCCGCAGGGGGCAGGTCAAGGACGAGGCGCTGGTTCCAGCCCAGTCCCACTGGGGGGGGTTGGGGAGTTCTGTAAATACCGGCCAGCCGGATTGAGGACCCTGGGGGGCCGCATCCGACCCGCGGGCCGTAGTTTGAGGACCCCTGTCCTAGACAATCTGTTTCCCATCTGGTATGTGCAGCAGGATGTGCCAAGTAACTTCTCAGTGACAATGTTGGCTGAAATAGTTGGCACCTCTCTCTCCTCTTCCTTGTTGATTCTTCCTATATATGTGACTTCCGCATGCAAGTGGGTCTAGCCCAAAATCTGTGTGGCTCTGATAAGATAATTCATCTGACTGAAAAATAACTTGCACTTTGTGCAGTTGTTAGCCAGATCAGTTCAGAGGTACTCAGTGTGTTGACATAAACAGTGCACACACAGCTGTAGCCTCAAACATTCTGTGATGTTGTGACTCTGTCTGTGATGCTGGAATGTATCCTGTGATAGGATAGTTATTCCTACATAGATGTTAATAGGCGCTGCTCTGAGCATTAAAACACTTTGTATTCCAGTAGCTTGGGGTTTCTTAATGATATGCAAATATATGGACTTAAACAACTGATTATTCTGTTAAGAATAATTACTGTCTTGCAGCATTGAATTATTTAAATATACTGGGCTAGAAGGTTTGGCATGTTGAAACTCCATGGGGTGATGCAAATAAATAAATTTCTGATGCAAATAAATAAACTTCTGACCTTATTCGGTTATAATTGAGTAATAATGTGAACTGCAGCTCGTGTTCTGTTTCCTGATCATCTTAATGTAAGCTCATGTAGCAAGTCATCATTATATCCAGAATTTGACAAGGTGTGTGGTTTTATAAACTTGCACTTAATTAGGTCTTCTTACTAATGAATTTTAATATTAAGTAACTTGTTCATTTTTGTTGATTTGGTTTGTTTTCCTCCTCAAATGCCAGTACAATAATAAAATGGGTACAGGGAACGGGACAGACAGTGGAATCTTGACTGGTTTTTTAGTGCCTTATTTATGCTCAGTTTCTAATAAAGCTGTTAACAAAGATATAGTAATGTTATTTCTGTGTCAGATAAGATACTGACTTTCCCACAATTACTATTTTGGATTGTTTCTTTCTAGCCAGAGGAAATGACCAGATTGAGAAGCCTCAACAGACAGCTCCAGATAAATGTTGACTGTACACTGAAAGAAGTTGATCTCCTTCAATCTAGAGGTATAGAATTGATAGTTTTTTTAAAACATAGTTTAAATATGGGTGAGACCAAGTTGGGTGAGAGTGTTGATCTGCTTGAGGGTAGGAAGGCTCTACAGAGGGATCTGGACAGGCTGCATCGATGAGCCCAGGCCAGTTGTGTGAGATTTAACAAGGTGAAGTGCTGGGTCCCACACTTGGGTCACAACAACCCCATGCAAGGCTACAGGCTTGGGGAGGAGTGGCTGGAAAGCTGCCTGGCAGAAAAGGACCTGGGGGTGTTGGTCGACAGCTGAACAGGAGCCAGCAGTGTGCACAGGTGGCCAAGAAGGCCAATGGCATCCTGGCCTGTAGCAAAAATAGTGCGGCCAGCAGGACCAGGGAAGTGATCATGACCCTGTACTTGGCACTGGTGAGGCCACACCTCAAGCACTGTGTTCAGTTTTGGGCCCCTCACTACAAGAAAGACATGGAGGTGCTGGATTGTGTCCAGAGAAGGGCAACGAAGCTGGTGAAGGGGCTGGAGAACAAGTCTTATGAGGAGCGGCTGAGGGAACTGGGGTTGGTTAGCCTGGCGGAGGCTGAGGAGAGACTTTATTGCTACCTGAAAGGAGGGTGTAGAGAGGTGGGTGTTGGTCTCTTTTCTGAAGTGACAAGAGGAAATGGCCTCAAGTTGCACCAGAAGAGGTTTAGGTTGGATATTAAGAAAAACTTGTTCACCAAAAAAGTTATCAAGCATTGGAACAGGCTGCCCAGGGAGGTGGTTGAGTCATTGTCCCTGGAGATATTTAAAAGATGTGTAGATGAGGTGCTTAGGGACATGATTTAGTGGTGGATGTGACAGTGGTTGGACTTGATGATCTTAAAGGTCTTTTCCATCCTAAATGAGTCTGCGATTCTAATGTAGTATGTACTGAAGTGCGGATTCTTGGACTCTAATTTTAAAGTTCAGTTTTGATTATCAATATCAACTTACCTCTAAAAGGTGTCTTTTTCCATTGCAACCTGATAAATGTGACTTGCTAATATTTCTGTTGGTCAAGGTAAATTACATTTCCAAGAAAGTGGTGACGTAAAACTGACTTTAAGAGCAAATTGAAAAAAAAAATACTCCTTAGTGAGTGTTCTTTACTTAAATTTTTAACTTTTTGCTGACAAAGGCTCTGAGCGAGTAATACAGAACAGAACTACAGGTTGTAACCAAGAACCTGGCAAACAGAAATCTACTTAAGTCTGAGAATCCTCTTTCTGTGGAAGAAACTTGACATAAATACATTGCTATAGGTTAGAATATACATAGTGTTCCTTTTTTACCAAGAATGTGTCGTACAGAAAGATTGACATTTTCACATATTTTTAAAACAATACAGAACATTGAGTTGGAGTTGATTCTTCAATACAGGATTAACCTGCTAAAAATCACTAGAATCAACACAAAACTGAACATACATGACAAAACACTACTGAAGAAAAAGCTAATATATAATAATCTCATAATAAGAAGATGTATGAAATCTGAAGCCTCTGGATGTCCCTGTCACTGGTGTAGGTGTGTGAGTAACCTTGGAGTTACACTTTCTTACTTTTCTCTTCTGACAGGGAACTTTGATCCGAAAGCCACGTGTAACTTCTATGATAACATAGAGCCTGGTCCTGTTGTGCCACCAAAGCCATATAAAAAAGGTAGGTCAATGCAGTTGCCTCATCTGCATTGAGAAAGCTTATTTTTTTCCTCTTCATTTTTTAAAAACTCCTGTGATGACAGGAAGGAATTCTAATTGTTATAACTTTTCTCTCTATATAAACCGAAACAGAACGTTTTTATGGAAGTGCAATAATCCTGGCTACAACTCGTTTTCCTCAGGCATGTTCTTGCAAAGGAATGTTCTGTTAATGTGTTGCTTGTAAATACTCTTATTGACTGTTAGAAAAAGAGTTGAAAGTACACAAATGTTGTATACATTATGGGTTTTTAAAAATATTTCTAGATTAAAAGCTCTGTCAGATTTATTTAGCTGTCTTCTAATACATGTTAGGATTTTATAGTGTAGTGGGATCTTTTATGCAAGTTCAGTTGGTCACAGCAGCTTTTCAAAATTTGCATTTATATTTTTAATTATATTTTAACTTGACTTGTCACACTTTACCTATTTTTTTGTGCAGAGTATG
This sequence comes from Antrostomus carolinensis, assembly GCF_000700745.2. NCBI lineage: Eukaryota > Metazoa > Chordata > Aves > Caprimulgiformes > Caprimulgidae > Antrostomus > Antrostomus carolinensis. The sequence goes on along the minus strand of NW_010297402.1, from coordinate 74,624 downwards.
AATTTCACAGTAGCTCTGAAATTTTAGCACAGCAAGGGCTTCTGATATTTTAAGGAGCAAGAGGATACATTTCCTCACATTGGTCTGAAGAGATAAGGGTGTCCCACTTGTACAAGTTCATTACTGGTTTCTGAAATTTTCTGTGCTAATTGTTTAGTATCTGGGAGTCATATCCAGCTGAGGACACTTAAGTTTTATGTAAGCACAGGAGCTATGTATTTAGTCCCACTTTTTACCCAATAGAGATGCAGTCGGTGCATCCCAGAGTGACGCAGCTCGCCATTCCTAGGCTCCTAGTGCCATGCAGCTTGGTAGCTCTCTGAACTCCACTACCTTTAGCAGTGATTTTGGAGCAGAATCCAACCTCTTGTCTTAGGTATTTTTTGAACATTTTTTTTTTTTTCTTCCTGAAATCTGTTAAAAGAATGATTTCAAATGTTAGTGAAAGTTTTTAAACACTTTATCTCTTTCTGCTGAAATGGCCAGTCTAGGATCCTGTGCTCTGATACAGAGAAAACAGCGGCCTTTTCTCTGAAAATATTATGTGTGTGATAAGATTTATAATATTGTGTCTTCTCTTACTGTAAAAAACAAGTACTGAAATAGTGGAAAAGAAGTCACTCTTCTGAATCAGTAATTATACTATCTGCTTGAAAATCCAAATTTTGTAAATAAGTTCTAGTTGCTGATAAGCACTTCACAAAGGTTTTTGCAGTTGAATTTTGAATTCATATAAGGAAATATTTCCCTGTCTTTTGAAGTAACTATTTTCCCCTTTGATATAATAAGATGCTTATTGTGTGGAAATGTAAAAGAAAGAGAAGGCTGAGAACTACTGCTCGTGGTTCTAAAAAGCCCAATACTGAGCCGTGTTGCCTGCATAGGTGATAGTGTCCGAGAAAGGCGGTAGTAGCAGGTGAGCAGTGGCACAAAGGCAGCTGCCTGGATTCGTGTTAAATTGCAGTCGTCATGTGGTTGATTTAAGGCACTGCTACTTCATGATGCTTTAAGAGATTTTTCTGAATTACACTAACCTATTTCATTTATTATTTCAAAGCAAAATAATGTGTAAAACTTGCATGAAATAAGTGATTTTATTTGGCATTTGGAAGGATCATGTCTTACAAGAATTTGTACAACTTCTATGACTGTCTTCCCAGTTTTATCTGTCAACTTACTAGAGAGACAGAGTTGTAAGGCTGGTGTACAGTATTCTCAGGTTGGCTTTTAACATGGAGTCATAGAAATAATGGGGTTTTTTTCTTAAAAAATTCAGTTTCCTTAATATTCAGCTGTTGAAGGTGTAGGCAGACAGACAGGTATGGGCAGACAAGGGTCTGCTCTGTGCTGCCATCTGGCCAGTCAATGTGAATGCAGTCTAGTGCCCACTACGTGCTTGCTTAGAAGGAATTTATCAAGGCCAAGCACTGTTAATGTGACTATGCAACTTGTGAAGCAGAGAGGGTTTATATCTAAACGAGGAGGTTAGTTTTATTTTCTTTAAGTACATCTGTGAAGACAAACCTAAGCACTATTTGCACTAACTTTGTCATCAGCCATCTGCTAGATTTCTTAGCAGATGACAGCAACATGTGCACTATCAATTACAAATCGCAATCCTTTTTTACAACATAAATTCTCTTTTGATTAAGCTGTTCTACAGATGTTTGTTTAGGAGATTGGTATCTTCTAGGTATGTGTGCTAATGTTGTTTTGAATATTAACATTTTGTAAAGTGTGGTTCCACATCCTAGGAGTATTTGTTACTTTTAGTAGATAACCTGAAGTCTTGAAGTGGTGGTAGGAGACATTGGAAAACTGAGTCTTTCCATGGGTTAATACCTAAGGTATGATTTGCATACATACTGGTTTTATGAATGAGAACAGACTTAAGTGCTGGTTCACATACACACATCCCTACTGCAAAACATGAGGAAAAAAAAAAAAATCTTGTTTTGAAACAAGCCTGTCATTTTATTTTTATATTGTATCTTCTTCAGCCTGCTTAAATGCTAGAAAAAGATGCAGAAAATAGTTCCTTCAAATGGTCTGACAGATGATATAAGTTAGAAATAGGCTTTCACTTTAGGTAGAGTTTATTGGAATTTAAATTTGGTAATAGACTACTGTACGTAAACCTATGAAGTCATTCCTTAACAGGATGATGCTGCAGTGCCAGTAGCAAAATTTTTAGTACATTTTGAGCCATTAAACCTTTAGCAGTGTCAGTGGCCTAACAGTGGTGACTGCTCTTTTTGTTTTTAATATGGTATGGTTAAGCGACTTATTACAGAAGTGAAATACTTTGAATATTCAGATTTCACAAAATGAATTAGAAGTCCTTCAGCAAAAGACATCTAATGTTACCTAAATGGAAAAGTTTCCATGTCCATTTTAAGACAGAACGTTTAATGAGGTGACAGACCAATAATATTATACTGCCTATCATCCTCCTCTTCTGAAATAAGGAAAAGTGTTTTGTTTTGTTTTGTTTTGTTTTCTTAGAGCATCAACACAGCTCCAAACAGACACCACGGACTCAGCCAAGAGATGAAGACTTTGAAGGAGCTCCATGGAATTGTGATAGCTGCACCTTTCTAAATCACCCAGCACTAAATCGCTGTGAGCAGTGTGAAATGCCACGATACACCTGAAAATCAGAAAGGGGCTGCATTGGGTTGAAAACAGGCTCTCAAGCCAACAGCTGTAGGAGAAGGAAACATGAGGAACCTTTCAGTCCATCTACCCTGCCTTTGCCAGTCAACAATCTTCATATTGCAAGGGGTGGGAGTAATGTGTTAAGATGTTTCTGCTTGTGCTACACTAAAATAAATTAAGGGTGAAATTCTTTTTTATCCCATTGCAGTGAGCAAAGCAGAAAATGAAACCTGAAAATGTAAAAGGATTAATTTTGGGAAGAATGTATACAGGAAAGCAAATAACTACTGGTGTTTAGTCCTGTGGTTATAGTTACTGCTTAGTGGCTCTAAAAAAAAAAAAAAAACAAAAACAAAAAAAACACACCTCTTTTTTTAAAAAAAAAAAAAAAGTATAGGACTCTTAGTAATGGTGTGAATTGTTACACTTAACCAGAAAAACTGAAGAGCCAGAGCTGACTTAACCTGGCCACAGCTAGCTGGAAAACAAAGGCTCCCTGTGCTTCTAGATTGTAAGCTGCTGAAAAAGAAGACAGGTAAATGCAATGATAAATTTCGCAATGTATAAAAAAACAAGAAGGGTATTTGTAATTGCTGCTTTTTTTCAGGGTAACTTAGGTCTACAAAGAATTGGTGTTTGAAATGGTAACCTAAGGTGACTAAATGAGATACCGTATGAGTGTTACAGAGAGTTTAATCAGAGGTAATTTTTTACAATCCCTTTTGCTTGTACAGTGCTCACCTGGCTGTGTCAACACTGGTAATAAACTAAGAATGAATTCTACCGTATTACAGATGAAAATACTGCTGCATGCTTTCATTAGGCCATCGTGTTTCAAAGCTAAAAGTATGCTTCTATATACAACAACCTTCTAAACCTGTGCTCTGTAGCAGCACAGGGACATATGCCAAACACAGACTACTCCAAATTTGGTTTGAAAGACTTGAGCTCAGCCATGGTTGCATATGAGAAGAGTTTGTACCCAGTTCCTTAGGCCTTTGCAGCTTCCAATTTGTGAAGAATTCATGATGTTTACAGCACAGAAGGTACTTTGTGCCCCAGTTCAAAGTTAGCTGAAAACGAATTAATCAATTAGCTCTTCAGTAGAGGTTTATTTGCACATTGTTAATAAACCAGCCTGTATAAAAAATAGCAGATGCCAGATCCTGAAAAATTACACACTGCATTCTTTTTATTTTGGTCAGGAAATTTTTGCCGTAGGTTGAAGAACACAAAACTTGCAACTGCAAATCATACTGGTACTTTTATGCATATGATACACTGTATTATAAAGGTGATGTTCAATTTGTTTGAATGCTTCAGGTTGCTGTAATAAAGCACTCAATACTTGTGAAATCAAACTTGGGTTTGGGCAGCTGAGTGATTATGTTACACAACTGTGTGACTGCGTAGGATGTTCTTCTGTACTGGTCAGAAGCTCATACAGTGCATTTGAGTTTTTACTGTATAACTTTGTCAAGATTCAGAGAAGCAAGCGAGCACGTCAGCTGAGTTATGGTAATTGACTTTCCAACTGTGAGGCAAAATGTGCTAAACCTTACCAGGAGAGATTTAAACTACTTCATTTTAAATCACGGCAGCCGCATCCATATGGTCAATTACCGCAATTCCCTTGATGTGTGGTAACATGTTAAGCTGTGGTAGAACAATCATGCGTCTGAATCCTTTTTTAAAATCAAGCAGCGTTTGTAAGGGGTGGGTGGAGGCAAACTCATCTTGACTGCATTGCTCAATCTGGTGTCTTCTGTCTTTGCAGTTTATAAAGATAACAGTAAAAAAACAAACTGTGATCTCTAGATGAGGAACCAATATTTTATCTGGCATTTTTCAATATGTTCTTGCACTAATTAAATCTTCAGCATAATTTTAAATGAGCTAAGAGATCTCCAGCAATCAGTGTGCACCACTGATGAGCAAAACGAAGACAAAGGCCTCAGAGCTAGTTTTCCTTCCTTCCTAATGATTTATATTACTTTGTGGGGAGCTAATCACATGGGGAAAGGTATTAAAAAATTGCTGTCAAATGAAGTTAGAAGGCAAATATTAATTTTGTTTATATAAGTGGACAGTCTGGCAAAACTGAGAAAACCAGAAAACAGATGAGCAGAAGCATTATACCTGGGATAAGCAGGACCTTAACAGTTGCTGTTATCAGCTGTATAATTAATTACTCAAAACAATACCGGTGACTTCATGAGTTTTCTGTCATGATGCCTTTGTCTTATTTCAATTTTCTGTTCATTTGTACTTCTGTCAAAGCATTTTTCTCTGGAATTACAAAATGATAGCAACTGAAATGACAGTCAGCAAATGAGAGTAGGTGTGTCAGGCATCAATACGGTTGTGCCATTTTCAGACAGAATAGATGCTACTTTTGAAGGGGGGGAGGGGAAATGCATGCAGTCCAATAATTCCCCAAGCTGTAATAACCATAAATGGAGACTTGCTAATCTTAGTCGGGGCTTCACCAGAGGAAGAGAAGGAAAGCTGCCGTGACAGCAAGATACTTTTTGGAAGACTGCATGAGTGCTGTTAAATCACAAATGAATTCCTTCGTACCAATAGTTTTACTCCACCTTTTCAATTACTCTCATTTGTTGCTTGTACAAAAAAAACCCCTTCTGTTCTGTTCTTTTACTTCCAAATGCCCATACTCAAAACATTAATAGTAAAGACTTTACATGGTGCTTGAATATTTTTAGCTTGTTAGAATGTAAATTGTATTACGAGTATTGGAAGATCCATTTTCCTTCTGAAAGCAGATGACGCCATTCACACCCCAACTGAATTGTAGATTATGCCAAAAAAATTGGTTTATGTAATATTTATTGAATGCACATAAAACCCTAATGTCAGCTGGCATACAAAATGCACTGTATTGTATAAAACTTTTGTGTGTGAGTGTGTGTGTGAATGGTGGGATGCTGATGCAGTTGTGTTGAGTTAATGCACTACTTGTGTTTTCTTTTTTCCTTCATGTCTGAGCTTTCCCTCAACCGTGCTACTAGAGTGATAGAGTTTGTAACTGACTTGGACATTCAGATATTCAAAATAATTTCACTGTTCATTGAAATTTTATAAAGGTTGTTTTATATTTACTGTGCTATTAAGATGAATTCCCTTTAATTATAGAATACTACTGTAGTTCTTTAAAACTTTATTTAGAATGGGGCTTGTGGAAAATGATTCAGAACATAGTAAACCAAAAGAAATCCTGAACTTTGGATCTACTTTTAATTTGATGTAATTGTTAGTCTTGTTTGGGTGAAGAGGTAAGGGGTGGGAAGTCAAGCAAAAGGAAGTACTTTGTAAAATGTAGTCTTAGATCAAGATTGAATTGTGTATCTGTGTGTCTGTGGTATGTGTGTGTTTCCCTTGAAAAATGGGAGGTGTGGTGAAAAGGTGTAATAATTCTTAAAAGAGCTGGTCTCAGTACTTTCTGATTATGATATGCTACTAAATCACATTTTTTTAAAAAAAAAGCCTTTTCTTTTAGTTACTTTATCTGTCCCAGTTAAACATCTCTCATTTCTAAATACTTTTACATTTAATACTGATTGTAAAACCCCTTGAAAATGAAATAAAAATACTTGAGTTGAAATGGGGACAAAACAAAATAAAAACAATAAAGAATGTTTTAAAAAAGAATGTGAGAATATTAAATATGTTAAAAACAAGCTTGTCATCAGGATGATAGTTTTTGTTTTAAAATTCAGTAGTGTACCCGAGAATGTGAAAACGACTGTCCTGACGCGAAGTGGACAGTTGGACATAAACAATTCATCAGCTTATTTGGTGCCACAGGATTTACATGCTCTGTACTGCAGTGACTCTAAATTCTGTAAAGAAAGAAGACATGCACAGATATCACATCTCATAGTCAGTACTGTCTCTATGTGCTGCTGCATTTGTTTTGTTTCAAAATGTCAATATTCTATGAAGCTAGCCATGACTGAATTTTGCCAGATTTCTTCAGTTTGGGGCTTTCGTTGCTGTTTATGTCCATACATATTAATGCGGCTATTTTTCTTGGTTTTGAATAATCAGAAATCAATGGAGTTAATGCAATATTATAATCCTGGATTTTCAGTACCTTTGAAGCCGTTTTTAAAAAAACTGTGTTCTTGAAATTTATTTATTTATGGTGGCACCAGTGTATCTAATCCATATTTCCTGCTGTGTGAAACCCTGTTAAATTTTTTCATTAAAAAAAAAAAAAAGACGACACGATCTTGTTTAATCCTGTATATATGGTGTCTACATTCTAGATTTGTGTATGCTGTGAATGAACTTATTACTAAGAGATGAAATTGTATAAAAGCATTCAGAGGCTATGCATGCATGGTACCTCCAGAAAGTGCATACTCAGAGTTGCAGATTCCTGCAAAAATAAATTAATAAAACTAAGCAAACATCACATCCTGCATTTGTTCTTGTATGTAGTAGGAAACATTTAAAAATCACAACCCTTTTCCTTTCATAGTCCAGTTGCTTCTGGTCTTCCACTCGAAGCCATAGCTATAGCGGATTTATTTCAGGGCTTTTGGGGTTTTCTTTTTGAAGCATTGAGTACCTGGATTATGGAAGTCCATCTTCTGCTGTCATCTTCTACTAAAGGCAATGCTCTGGGAGAGGGTGGAGAATTTGAAATGCATAAATCAGTATGCGGGGAGTTTATTAGTATGTTTTCTCAATTGCCTTGATTGGATCAGTTTACCATAATCTAAAACTTGAAAACTCTGTAGCTGTGCTACAGCCATATTTTGTTCACATAAAGTTTTAGTCCTTAAACACACAATGGTCTAACAAACCTACCACAAATTTGAGTTTGACCTTTTGTCAGTAAACCTATGTAAGAATTTAGTTTTGCATTCCTTTTACTGAATTGAATTTATAAAAAAAATTAAATAGGGTTGTATTTTAATCAAGTATTCAATTTTTTCACTCTAGGAATAATTGCAATTGGAAATTTAAAAAAAAAAGTTTCAAAGCTTAAAAAAGTTGGAAATGTTAAGGTACCTATAAAATATATAATGCTAATAGAGAGGACACAGTGATGAAAGATAATAGATCTAAAAACTGCCAGTGGCCACTGTTGTTTTGTTACTCTTTCACTGAAGTCATGAGGATCTGCCTGAAATAACTACATACAACCTGCTGATTTCTGCATAAGAATCGCTTGGGTTTGACATTATTGCACCATGTCTTAAACCTGCGGTGCTGAGAAAGGTGATTTGTCTTGTGCTCTGGTAAGTATTCCAGGAATTAAGTGCTGCTGCTTCCAATCAGTCACAGTGATCCAACAGTGCTGGGTAAGTCCTGTATTCTGTTTGCCTGCACCCTCTGTGGTTGGAAATATACTTTCTGAAAGGGGGTAACTTGGGTAACTGATTTCACCTAACAGCTGGACTCAAATCATTATATATTAAATGAGTTACCTGACGTTTTGTGGAAACCTCAGAAAGTTGTTAGAGAAGGGGCTGTGTTAATTTTTAGATAGAGCGTCTGTGGTTTTGACATGTTCTAATTTGACAGTAAAAACCAGGCCAAACCCATAAAAGCCTCTTGCAGGAGTGACACTTTGTTTTACAAAATATTCTCTCTGTCTAGAAAATAGTAATGTTTTGATTTTAAAATAAATTGTTAAAATACTTATAAAAACTCCACTCTGCAGATAATTATTTTCTAGTTAGGCAAGACTTACCACCTTGCATGTATTTGCTGATTTTACAAGTTCCATTTTGGAAGATTTTGACAAATTAATTGTCCTTTATTCCCAAATCATAGTGACCTTGTTGAAACTAGCAGAGTTTGCTTTAAAAAAAGGAGTAAATACAGATCTGTTACTGCTTTAGAAACAAAACTAAAAAGCCTCAGAATAAAACATGTGACACAGGTGCTACTCGATTTTTTTACTAAAAACTTAATTTATTTGGAAGTGTTTTAGGAAAAAAGTTTAGGCATGTAGAGAGTAGGTTTTATTTTTTCATTTTAGGAAAAGTTTTGCTAGTTGAGACAGTTCATCATAGGTTTGAAAGTCATATTCTGATTCCAAACTGATAACAGCTGCTGTACATCAGTTGGTACCAAACTCTGATGTTGGTTACAAAGACCAGGAGTAGCAGCAGTGCCTGGAACTGCTGGGGGCAACTGCTGGGCTGAAACAGGATGTGTGGCGTTTTCTGGAAGCATTTAATTGCCATAGATTATGGCCCCATGACATCTGCTGCGATGTGCGGCCGGTATGTGGCAGTGAAGCATTGTGGGTTGCAGCGAGTTGGTTGTCCCCACCTGTCACGAGACGAGTCAATGAGTGCTGGCTACTGGCACGCCTGGTGGTGTGTGCACCTACCTCACAGAGCCTGCCTTCAGTTTGGTCACCCAGCATGTGGATGTTCCTGGGGCAGGAGAGATTGTTGGCCTTTTAGGAAGCAATAAAAATTTAAAAAGAAAAAAAAAAAACCTACCCTGCAAAACCTGCTTCCGTGCTGTAAATTGAAGGTGTATGTTACTGCTCAGTGCGTATTATTTAAAGGACATAGACCTACGGGAGCGAGTCCAGAGAAGTGACATGAGAATGATTCAGGGGCTGGAGCACCTCTCCTGTGAGGACAGGCTGAGAGAGTTGGGGCTGTTCAGCCTGGAGAAAGAAGGCTCTGGGGAGATCTTATAGCGGCTTCCAGTACCTGAAGGGGCTCCAGGAAGGCTGGGGAGGGACTTTTTACAAAGGCAGGGAGTGAGAGAACAAGGGGTAATGGCTTTAAAATGAAAGAGGGGAGGTTTAGATTAGATATTCGGAAGAAATTCTTTACTGTGAGGGTGGTGAGACACTGGAACAGGTTGCCCAGAGAAACTGTGGATGCCCCCTCCCTGGAAGTGTTCAAGGCCAGGTTGGATGAGGTCTTGAGCAACCTGGTCTAGTGGAAGGTGTCCCTGCTCATGGCTTAGAAGGAATTTGTCCAACCCATACCATTCTATGATTCTATCACAATTTCTCAAGGGCTCTTAGAATCATAGAATGGTATAGGTTGGAAGGGACCTTAAAGATCATCAAGTTCCAACCCCCCTGCCATGAGCAGGGACACTGCTGGTTTATTCTCAAGTATCCTGAACCAGTCTTGCAAGTTCCTGGCACTGGGGGTTATATTTCATCTGAAATTTTTCTTCTCTAATTTTGAGGCTATTCAATTAATTCTACTGATTTGGAAAAGCTGAAGTTGCTGTTGGCAATGTAAATGGGTCTCTTTGCAGAGATCCCTGTGTTCTCAAGAGTGCCTAGAGTGACTGCCCAGGGTCCAGATCCATGGGTAGTACCCCTGTGACCCATCCCCTGAGGAGGAGGAGAATAATAGTCACATACTATTTCCAGACAGGTACATGGGTTTAGGGTAAGCAGGGTCTGAAAAAACTTTACAGAGAATAACTTTTGTTCTTGTGGTGACTTGTGAATCCCTTTCCCCTAATTACATTTCTCTTTATGCTTTGCTTTCTCCATGATGAACAGCTGTGGTGGTGAAAAGACTTGGTCATCTTTCACCACCACAGATGCTGCAGCCTGATGGATTGGCTTAGTTGCTGTTCCAGGTAACTGAATTTAACTTCTTTTTTTCCCCACATTTGTATCAAACAATTGTTCACAAGCTATGCAAACGGTCTTTTCTCTTTTTTCTTTTTCTGAGTAATAATGATATATGACCATGAATCTGTCACTGATCATTATCTTTTCAAACTCTGAAAATTTCAAAGCTACAGTAAGTAGGCAATGGGATTTGTGTACATTCACACTCTTCACAACAGTGATACCTCAGATCAGTGTTGTACCACAAAGAACTAGATACTTTATAAAGCAAATCTTAACAATTACATGTCATTTTGAAACTTACTTCAGGCTTTACTATTACTTTTTTAATGAAACTGAGAAGCAGACTGGCTGATTTGATCCTGTAGCGCTTTTAAGAAACTCAAGTTAATGCTGCTAGTAAGAATTGTTATCTCTGGCAGAACAGCAACTGCAAGACACAATTTGCATACCTTGTTTTGTGCGACTGAAGTGGCATAAGTTTGAAATAAGTTTATTTTTTAAAAATATGTATGTTGGCCTTTCTTATCACATCATTGCTTAAATAAAAAGCTAAGTGATTTATATGCAAAACATTTTCATCTAGTAGTCCAGGTATTACAGTATTAAAACAGAGAACCATCAATCAGATTTTACAAGAAACTGGTAACAAGATCCTTTTTATTTTCAACTGCAGCAATATTAAACTTACCAAACATGATACCATGTGCCTTTTAAATGTTCTAACATGTTTTCCCACTTGATTGCCTTCCAGTTCTGGTCCAAGATTAAATTTATTCTGCTTTGGCTAAGGAGGTTCCCCAAGTATTTGATGGTTCCTTGACTGAGATTATCTGATAGACAGCTTTTTTTTTTTTTTTTCAAATTACTAACTTTCAGGTCTGCAACTGTTCTTGGTGCAAATGCTGACCTTGTGAGCATTGCCTTCTCTCCAGCAATGCTACTGTAAGTGAAGAAGACTCTTAGAAGTGAAAGAATCCAAATAGATTAACTAGAGGTTTTGAAGACAACTCTGTGAGTGTTGAACAGCTATGTGCATGCAGGATCTGTCATGAAAAATAATCTTCATTATTTAAATGTTTTTCTGAGATTTTATTCCATCTGGAATAGAGACTGCTGCAATTTGCATCCCAGTGCAAGAGCAGCATTCATGTAAAACTCCAAGTGATTCCTCCCTCTGAATTTAATCTTTTAGAAAAGCAGAGAATGGGTTAACTGTATCCATTTTTTCCCTCCCTCTAGTGGGACTGGGGTGCAAAGCCCTACCATTTGTGGTTCTTTACAGTGTTTATTCTTGTCAGAGCTTGACTTTCAAATCACAGCTATGTGTTCTCAGTATCTAGAACTGAAGCAATAGCTGTTTTTCCTACTTGTCTTCGTGATCTGCCTGGATCAATGGCAATGCTGAGACTCCCTGCAGCCACCCAGGTCCCTAATCTCAGAGCATGGCTGTGTCCTGGTGCCCTCTTCAAATACACGTGCCTTCACTGGGAATCAAATGGAGTTGGTTTATCGTATGGGCAGGGTGCCTCCACTACTGAGGTTATAGAAAATAAGATTATTAGGATCCAAGCTGTACATCTTCAGTCCTTCTATGCTGTAGATCAGGGTAGGTGGATACCCTGTCTTGGGCAAGGAGACTGAGAAGCCTTTGGAGAAAATTGCAAGGGTATACAACTGCTCTTGTGTGCCAGGTGCCAGGAGCTGGGGAGGGTGAGGGCAGCCCCTGGAGAGACCCCGTATCTCATCCTAGCTGCCAAGGAGATCCATGCTGGACATGTTGTATTGGGTTTGCGTGGCAAAGTTTTGGTAGCAGGGTGGGGCTACAGGGGTGGCTTCTGTGAGGAACTGCCAGAAGTTTCCCCCATGTCTGACACAGCCAATGCCACTGGCTCCAAGATGGACCCAGCACTGGTCAAAGTTGAGCCCATCAGCAAAGGTGGTAACGCTTTTGGGATAACATATTTAAGAAGGGGGGGAACACGTGTATGTGTGCACTCTCACTGACAGACCTCCATCCTGATCTGCTGGAGAGGGGTTCAGGGTGAGACCGCTGGTGCAGTTTGTGTTCATGTGATGCTGAGTGTGTCTGTCTGTGTGGATCTGTGTGCCCAGCCATACATACCCATACGTGTGTGCACGTGTGCCTATGGAGGGAACACCTTCAGCAATGCTGCTGGTCTGACCTGGGTGCATGGAGCAGCTGTAGCCCCATCTCAGTCAGGCTACGGGATTTGGTAATTCCACACCACTGACAGGATGTAGCTGTAGAAATACACTTTGAAAGGTGCAGTCGTTCAGGAGAATGTAGCCCATAAACCCCAGGAAAGAGACATAATCATACCAATGACAACAGAGTAATAACAGGATGTTATGCTAAATATGGGTAAGCTATTTAAGTGTATTCTGATTGTGACATGAATCATCTATCCACCAAGGAGGGAAATATAGATGTTTTCATAAGCTACAAAAATCATCAAGTGTGTGAAATTCCCACATGGTGATGCCTGGCTTTAAAGAATGAAATCCATTTTATTGCAGCAATAAATGCAGAGTGTGTAAACATTACCCAGTAGTTTTCAAAGTTGTTCCTTTAAACTGGAAGTGAAAGATAACCACTTTGCTTTTTTCTGGCTCACAAATTCTTCAGACATCACTTTTGTTCTATGAGAGAAACCACTTTGAAAAAAAAAATTCTCTGCCCTGATAAAAGAGGGACCTGTTCCTTATGCAGAGCAGTAACTGACTCTCTCATGGAGAATAATTTTGTCTTGACTGAGTTTTTCTAACTTCTGAAGATATGCAGATCTTTGTCAAGTTGTGCTGTTCTCCAGAGGCAACATTTTTTCACCTGCCTTTGCCAATTGCAGGCAAAGGCTTCGCTGACCTCTTGCGGGTCACCGCTCTGATGCTGAAGACCTGCTGTGACAGAGGTACGCACGTGTGTAATCTACATGCATTTATTAAACATGTCGTGCCAGTTTCTCAAGGGAAGAGGTCACCATTTGTGCTGTTCTGTTAGGATTCAGAAATCCCAGCACCACCTCTAATGTCGGTTTCCCCCATGATCTTGGTCATCTCTCAGAACCTCTGCTTCTCTGTCTCCCATTTTGGGGTAACCAGTCAAAACTGCCTGTTATGAAACTGTGCTGACCCAAGTGTACCCTATTATCATTTAAAGTCATCTGATAGTGCCCCTGTAATGCCTTATAGCTGACTTTTGCTTTTTGTCTGTGCCTGGCCACAAGAGAGTATTTTGGAGCTCAGTTCTACAACTGCATGCCTGGGTCCTGAGGAAAAAGAGAGGATCCAGTTTAGTAAGCATATTTTGACAGATTAAGATTTTTAGTAACAGAATGTATCAGAAGCTACACTCAGTTGCTATTTTTATTCACAGTGTTCAGTTCTGAGGAGTGAGAAGAGTTAGATGATGGTGAGGAACATCAAAAGTAAAATATATTGTTTCCTTTGCATAATTATTTAAATGAAATACTGTATTCAAGGCATTTTGATTAACTTTTTATTGGCAGAGGTTTTCCTTCATGGTTAGAAACATACCTTTCAAAAGAAAAGAGTGGGGAAATTTGAGAGAAGAGCGTTTTCCTCTCAACCTGAAAACATTATAGATACGCAATATTGATTGTGCAGAACAGTTACAAGACCATAGTTACAAACAGATTTTCTTATTTGGAAGGTCTAAACAAGATTTATCACATTAAACCACATTCAGTTTTTAGCTTTCTGGTTTTCTCTAATTATACTAATTTGTTTTCTTCTTGTGTTGAAAAACTTCAAATTTATTGAACATTTCTCTCAGTAGTAACATTGAAAAACCCGCATCTTAGGAAGTGTACAGAAGTCTAGCTAAAGCTCAGCTTTGCCTTATTGGCATGGTGAGTTTTGTGACTAGCAGTTGTCCCTTATTGTCACAGTGGCAACAGTGCCTTTATTCACATCTCTAGCTTTTCCCAAAGTCAATGAAAAAGGGTTAGATGGAATATAGATGAGCTGGTCTTCTAGTTCATAGAATCCTAGAATGGTCTGGGTTGAAAGAGACCTTTAAAGAACATCTAGTCCAACCCCCTGCAGTGAGCAGGAACATCTTCAACTAGATTAGGTTGCTCAGAGCCCTGTCCAGCCTGAGCTTGAATGTTTCCAGGGATGGGGCTTCTACCACCTCTCTGGGCAACCTGGTCCAGTGTTTCACCACCCTCATTGTAAAAAATTTCTTCCTGCTAGTCTGAATCTACCATCTTTTAGTTTAAAACCATTACTCCTTGTCCCATTGCAACAAGCCCTACTAAAAAGTCTATCCCCATCTTTCTTATAGCCCCCCTTTAAGTACTGAAAGGCCACAATAAGGTCTCCTCAGAGCCTTCTCTTCTCCGGGCTGAACAACCCCAACTCTATCAGCCTTTTTTCATGTGAGAGGTGTTCCAGCCCTTTGATCATTTTTGTTCTAACAGCCAAGAGAGACCTGTCTCAAAAGAGACAAGTGCATTGCTTCTGGGAGACTGAGGAGAGATGGAAAGAGAAGGAAGATAGCATGTCCCACAGCTGCCATCACTGGCTCTATCAGCGGTGTGCCAAAGCTGGCGTGCTTTGGCCTCTTATCCTGCGTGTTTCACAGACCCCAGCTCTGTGGGGTCTGGGGTCTGGGAAACAGACCCCAGCCTGGGGTCTGCCCAGAACTGGGCACTCCCAGTGCAAGAGCACAAGGAGTGCTGAGATGTTGTGTTTCCTGCCGTTTGATGTTCTCCCACAGAACCTCACAGCAAGAGCGTGGTGGTGAGGGGAGTGTGAATAAACATCAAAGACAGAAATAGCAACCGTATTATGTGCTCATGTGCTATTCTCTTAGGTTTCTTTCTTTCCTTTGTTTATTTTTTCCCCTACCTTCTGTTTGTCAACTAAATACATCTTGATAAAAAGAACAAAGTTGTGAATGTATCGCATTGTAGAAAAGAACAAACAAGTGCCTATAAAAAACATCACTTCGTGCTAATTTGCTGCTGCAGTATTAAAGATGAACTCTGGTCAATAGGGACACGGCTGGAAGCTGTCCTCATTGACACTCATTGCTCCCTAAAAATGAAAGCAGTCAACTGGCATGATAGCATTTGCTCCTAAGGAAATGTTATTTTTTTTCTAGAAATATTTAGCTTGCCTTTTGTTCTTGGCGTTACACTTCTGTTGAAGTTTAATTCTTCTCCCTGCACCTCCCCCATACTTTCTTGTTTACCCCTTTTCTCATGTTATCTGTCTGGTACAGTTGTGTGGCTGTTCCAAGTGTTTGTACCATAGACCAAGATCAGTGCTAACTTCAGCTTGACAGATAAAGGGTATTTTTATCTCCTAATTTCCTCATATTGTCATTTGTGAATGAAAAGCTGAGACTACCTGCTCCTGAAACATTTCTCTCCGCTGTCTCAGGTTTGCGTGACTGGCCAGCACACCCCTACCATGGAACAAGGCTCCGAGGACATAGGCACGGACCATCTGCTCTTGGAGTTCAGGGAAGAATATAGGAAGTGACCACAGCTGTTGTAAAGGAAGATGAACTCATCCCAACACTAAGGGGGGACACACCAGAGGGGGGCCTCTGTTGTAGAAAAAGGGCTGTATCAGTTGAGTGGGCCCATGGGTTGTGCAGATGGCCTTGCCTGTGTTAATCAGAAAAGCGTGAAGGTCTCCCTGAGCCAGTCAGACAGCATGGGATAAGTGTCTCCCATGTTTTTGTTATCTCTTCAAGCAAAAAAACCCAACAGTGTACATCCTGGTTGTCTGACTGCCTCTCATTTAAAAGAAATGTTGCAGGAAGACTTTTTTTTCCATTACCTCTTCTGATCTGCTCCAGAGATATCACGCATTGAAGATACAGAGAAAGCCCCTCTCAGAAATACACCTGACATCACCTTCTTTCTGAGCCGTTTGCACTCAGCAGGGATCCAGCACTGCACCAGCAGCAGTGGTGCAGCTGTGTCCCCAGGTGGCTTCATCCAGTGTTTAGGGAAATTGAATAAAATACCTACCTGATTTCAGTAGACTTTTGTAAAGGCCATGTGGTGCAAACTAATTATTCTTGGCAAACTCAGGCTTTGTACATTAAAAAAAAAAAAAAAGACAGACTAGTATTGCAGAGCAGATAATGTGTTGAAGCGTCCCAGCTACACAACACCCGGTGAACTGCCACTCAACAGAATAAACACTTACTGAGCCATCACCTGTAAGCAGGAAAAATGTTTTTGAGCCATAATCATTTTATGTCTTATGGCTAAGACTGGACACAGAAGACAAGCTCTGCTTACTGTGGAGAGTGGCTGTGCTTTCTTGGTCTAATGTACTTTAGTATATTATCTTTGATTTGCCAAAAAAAAATTGGAAAAAAATCAGAAATTAAAATTCTGCAGCAGATTAAGACCCTTCATATGCTGTAGGAAGAGATATAACCTAGGTTAAGGCTCTAAATGTCACATCATCACTGAAAACCCCATTATGTCCCTGTTCCCCCCCCCTTCTTTTTTGATACCTTGTTTAAAAAAACAATAAGGCGTCCTGGTGCGCTGCACTAATTCTGAACACTGCAGAAAGGCATGCTAATAGCACTAAATGTAAAAGACTTAGTCTTACCCATCCTTTTTGACAGGATAACTGCTGGTGAACCCCCAGATATTAATTTAAAATGTACCTCTTAGTTGTCAGGTTACATTTATTCCCACATTGTGGTAGTACAGACTTTCTAACAGGTTAATCCCAAAGTTCTTTTCAAAGGCTTCAGTTTTTATCTACAAAGAACAAGGAACTGTATCAATCCAGCGCTGGAATACTGGACCTTCTTTTCCAGGAGGAGTAGGAGAAAGGGGAGGAGAAGGAGCCAAGAGCACCAGAAAGCAGGAGAGAAAGGGTAGGAGAAGGAGCCAGCACAGCTCCTCTGTGGACAGAGGATCACTTACAACCTGTTACGCATCTGTTGGGTTTATCACCGTGACAGATTTTGGGAGCAACACAGAATTAATCTCAACTTGGTGTGATGCACGGACTTCTACACATAATGTTTTGCTGTTGTTTCTTACCTTCCGATTTATGGACTTTTGCAATTACTGTGCTGCTGTTAAACTGCAGTTAGATCACTGAGTTTAGCAAAGAAAAACTACCTAGAAAGGGAGTATCCATGGTATGAACCACAAGATGGCTACTCACGTCTGTTTTGGTTTTATTTTCATCTGATAGGAACATATTGATAGTTTTGCCTGGTGTTTACCTGCCCTGTAGTCAGGCTGTTTGGTAATGTAGCAGGGTGTGCATGTCTGTACACAAATAAAACAGATAATCCAATTTACTGACAGCTTGTAGCTGGTCCCAGTGGAGCTGTACACTTGCATGCATTGAATTCACATGTTAAAACAACAAGAAGTACATTATGATGTTGAAACAATAAGAAACATACCAACAGGTGTAGTAAAAAGTGGCATTATGGCCAGATAATTCTTAGTCTATTTTAGTGTGTCTGACGCATGTCTAAATATACCAAGCTGTATAGGTTTATCTATTTTTGAATGAAACAAACAATAATTATGGTTTAAAAGTACTTAAATGTGCTTTTTTTTTTTTTTTTTTTTTTTTTTTTTTTTTTAGGTTTCTGGTATGGTAAATTTTAAAGCTACATAAATTGTTGCATTGTAATTAATCTCTTAAAACCCTCCAAACTAAATCTAGAGTCAACAGTTAGAAGAAAACAGTTTAACCAACATGAGGGAAGAGAAGAGAGAAGAGAGGAGAGAGGAGAGAGGAGAAATGATATTTCTGCAGACACTTCATTTTATTGAGTCAAAAATGTCCTGAAGGTAATGCCTGGTAAATAAATCAAATTTAAAAAATCATAGAATTGTTTTGGTTGGAAAAGACCTTTAAGATCACCAAGCCCAACCCTTAACCTAGCACTGCCAAATCTACCACTAAACCATGTCCCTAAGCACCACATCTACACGTCTTTTAAATACCTCCAGGGATGGTGACTCCACCATTTCCTGGGCAGCCTGTTCCAGTGCTTGACAACCCTTTCAGTGAAGAGATTTTTCCTAATATCCAATCTAAACCTTCCCTGGTGCAACTTGACGCTGTTTCCTCTTGTCCTATCACTTTTTTCTTTTTTTTTTTTTTTTTTTTTTTTTTTTTTTTTTGAAAAGAGAAGAGAAGAGACGAGACGAGAAGAGACGAGAAGAGAAGAGAAGAGACAAGAAGAGAAGAGATAAAAGACCCATCTCACTGCACCCTCCTTCCAGGCAGTTGTAGCGAGTGATAAGGTCTCCCCTCAGCCTCCTTTTCTCCAGACCAAACAACCCCAGCTTCCTCAGCTGCTCCTCATAAAACTTACGCCCCAGACCCTTCACCAGTTTTGTTGCTTTTCTGCAGATGCACTCCAACATCTCAGTGTCCTTCTTCTAGTGTTGTATATTTCCAGAAGATAGTTAGTGTGTATGGTACTTAGATATCAGCTGCAAAATAACCAGGTGTTAGCAGATAATCATGCAGACAAGTTGGAAGGCTTATTTTAGGCAAGCTGACATTACAAAGGCTCCCTCCTTGTTTGTGTGCAATGGCCGTGTTTCAGTTTAAAAGCAGAAAGTCCCCACCCCACCTTAACAGCTGTGGCTTTCATTTTCCTTTCACTGCTCTGGTCACTCAGGCCCTGCCCAGCACCCAAACCAGCACCCCCAGCAATAGCATCAGCCCCCCTTTGGAGTCATGTTGCCTTTTGTGGAAGGCTTTAGGCCCCAGTCAGAGCATCTGAGCTGTGGCCACCTCTCAGAACCTGCACAGCTCGTCCCTTGCCAGGGCCAAAGGAGAAGAAAGCTATCAGGCGTTGTGTTGGGAAGAGCCACTGCAGAGCCTGGGCAGCTCCAGCCACCTCACCAGCTGCACCCACCAGCCCGGACCAAAGGGGCTTTTTGGGAAGCGGTGCTCTAATCCTAAAACAAAGGTGAAATCAGGCATAAGACATTAGTGAATATAGCAGATATATTGCCTTGTGAAAGGGTTGGAATTACTCCATTACATGCCACAGCACCTTTTATACTTGGCTAGGTTTGAAAAATCACACGGTGCACTTCCAAAGGGCTGGGAAATTAAAAAAACAAAACAAAACAAAAACCAAAAATACAAACCAACAATATTAAGGCTCTACCCCACTGTCTGAGCAGTGGAAGAGATTCCAATATAAAATTTGACACAAGTCCTACATCTCCTCCGTAACGGTCTCTTCTTCTACTCAGTAAAAAATTGTTTTTCCTGACCCTATGGATCTGGAGGTGACGTCCCGTGTCCTCTCCCACATTCATACCCTAATACCATCCACAAAGGTGTCAGCCTGGGCTGGACAACAGCATTTCTAAAACTGTAGTTATCACTAGTTTGTGACTCATGAGTTGGTCAAACCCCAGAAACCTTCACTTTCTTCCTGAGCTGCCCCCAGTTCCCTTCAGGGACGTGTCACCATCACCCCATCCCAGCTTGCCCAGGCACCTTCCGTCTCCCTGCTCACCCTGGCCTGGCCAGCAGCCAGGTCTCCCTTGGGCTTCTCTTTCCTTTCAGCCCCCCACTCCTCACTTCAAATAGGAAACAAAAAGAAACAGGGTCAGGCTTGCTTTTTTCCCCCTCTCCTTTCCTTCTGATCAGACAATAGGCATTTAGGTTTATACATGTATTGCCAGAGGGACAAGGTGGGGAGATGACACCAGGAATATACTCAACTACCAGGCAGAACCCACAGCTTGGTTTCTTATATATTTTAATATTTGAGTAATTATGAGATGTGGAGCCTCATGAGCAGAGTCATTCCTTGGGCAAAGGCTCCTTTTGAGCCACGGCAGGCTGTCTGGGCTTGGGCTGAGCACTTTTTCTATTCTGTGAGTGCAAAATTGCAACCTGCACCTCCCTCTCCCTGACAAACAGCCGATGCTGCTTCCTTTTGCTGATTTTTCATGTTACTGTCCACAGTGATCTGCAGGAAAATAAAACCCTCCCTGCAGACAGATGCAATATTTATTAAAACTGGTAAGGACCAGATAACGCAACTTAAATAGGTAAATGTAAAGTCTTAAAAAATGCAGAAGAGCTAAGTAAAAGATGTTTGCCATCAGACCATTCAAATTGAGTTATCTTCACATTGGACACACATCAACTCAGCCGAAAATAACTGTGAGATTGCTTGGACTGAGCCAGTGTAAAGCAGGCCCAACTCAACTATTATTTTATTACAGTTTGGTGCATGAGTTTATGCTCATAAAAAATTATGACTGAAGTATCAAGCCCATAATGACATTTTTCAAACTGAAAAAAAACCCTCTTGCACAAAAATTATTTCAGTAAAAATTCTCAGGGTAGGGTACAAGGAGAATGTTTCAAAACCCAGCTACAAAGGAAAAAATAGTTCTCTCTCTCTCTCTCTAAAACTTCTACCAAAGTCCAGGTTGTCACAGGCATGCCCTCTGTGTTATGGCCTCAAATTAGAGCATCTGTGAAAATAAACAGCAATCTGATTTCATCTGCTTATGAAAATACGATCATGAAAATATGATCATGACTTCATAATGAATATGGACCTCAAATGTTACAGCCTACACTTTCCCTAGATCCATTTAAAGAGGGAACTATACCTGCAATAAGATCCATATTGAAAAAAATACCAACCCCAGACCTAAAACTAAGACCTGTGCTCAAGGTGCCACCAGAGAAGACAGCTCCAGAGCACCTCTCCGTACTCGGACCATTTGAGTAAGATGTTATCAGCCTCAATCCAGCTGTGATTCAGTAAGGGACCCAAGTGTCTGTCTGTAAGGGTATGGCCACTGCAGGAGCAGGACCACCACCACCACCACCACCTGCAGTGGGTGTAGCTGTACCCAGCAGCCATGTGGGTGCTAAGGCAGTGGCTCAGCTGTGAGGGATTGAATTTGACTTGTCTGATACATTCGAGAAGCTAGCTCTGAATCATTAGTATGGAGGCAACCCAACCCCTGGCTGTATTTTAAATTAAACTTCTAGAGTTCACAGAACAAAATCATTCAATCATAGACCTCAGAGAAAATACTGGTATTCCTTTTTATCTGTGAGTTTGATCCTGTAAGATGTAGACGTCTTTCATCTTCCCAGCAATTGTGGTGGCAGCTGGGAAACTGGGCACCTTGCAGAGCTGGGCTGGCTCATAAAAGATGATCCACAAAAAAAAAACAAACAAAAAACAAACCAATGCTGGGCAGCAGCCCTTAACAGAGCAACTAAGTTGATTTAGAAATCCTTCTTTTTTCACTGCTCTTTTATAACTTTTTCTTTTTAAAGTCATCTGAACATACCTTAATTTATCATATCCATGTAACTCTGAGTAAAACAATGCAGATCCACGTGACACAATTAAAACACTTACTGAGAACTACCTAGTACTGCTTGGATGTATGACAATTCTTAACATATTTTACAGGAATATTTAAGAGAATGCAATAACTGTGGTGTCCAGCATAGGTTCAGTGTGCATTCTTGAAACCTCTGAATTACAACGTAGAATAAACAGGTATTAGACTGGAACATATAGTTTTACTTATTTATAGAAGCCAGTTTTATTTTACAGTAACACATGGAACAAATTAGCTGTAACACTAGTGCAATTTCTTGTTTCCAGCACTAAACCACCTTTGCAATAACAGAAATTCAGTGAAAAGTGTTAATGAAAAAATTCTCTTTGGTGTTGATGTGCTCAGTTCTTCTTTCAGTAACAAAAAGCATCTGTGTCTTCCACAGATTTCAATGCATCCTTTTCAATCTATTTGTTATTTGTTTTGACAGTTTGGACTGCATACTTTGAGAAAGGTACTGTAGATACATGTTCAGGCAAGCCAGAAGGCGAATAGCAAAATTCGGTGCTAAAACACAGAGTTTACTTTATCTAGTAAACATAATGACAAAGCATTTAGAACAAGGCTGAATATCATCAAAGTAAATAACAAATACCTAGCAGTCCATTTATTATCCCTTTCTTCCTATCAGAAGTAATTACTGCTTAAAGATCCCTACCTGAAGACCTATCATGTCTGGGAAAGATCAACAGAAATAGTTACACTCTTCAAAACTGAAAAATAAACAAACTGTACAAATTATATTTTCCCTATTTTGTCTGGCAAAAACTGTCAATCATATAAGGTATAGCAAACAATTCTCTGATTAAAAGAGCAGAAGCAGCTTAACTTTTTCCCCAAGGAGAATTTAGAAAAAATTCCACAACAGGTTCTATGTAAAATAAAGCAATTAGACACTGGAAGAAAATAAAAGATGCTGTGGTTAAGTTTCAGGTTCACTGTAACTTTGTGGGGTTTTTTTACTGCAGTTTATAGAAGTATTAAAGCAGGCACTCAGCACAGAGTCCTTCTCATAATTCTGTATCTGCAGGGAAAGTTCAAATCAGATTAATTTATTTTTCCTCAAATAAAGCCTGTACACCATATTCTATTTCTATTAACTGGAGCCCCAAACCCTGAAATAAAACCATCTGAATAAATGATAGACACCATACTATTTTTAACATTCAAATCATCGTTTACCTGGTAAAAAGAAGAACCAATGAGGATTAAACCACTGTTGGCAGGATTATTTTTTTTAATCTAATCTTCACAAGTCCCCAAAATAACACAGAATTAATTTAGCCAATTTAGTCTTGTTTTAGTCACAGGATGGAAGTGGAGGTATTTGCTGGTACCTTACCAGGTGCACCCAAGCAGCATTAGGGCTCTGGCCCACTGCCCACAGCCCTTCCTAGCACATTCCTCTAAATCTCAGTCACGCAGTCAGCATTTCTAGTAAATACAATATGAAATGTCAAGGTTTAAATTTAAAATTCCCTAAACATTTTTTTTTTTCCCCAAACACAAGCATTTAATCTGTATTGAGGAAAAAAATGTTATCTGGAGCAGTTTATCGCAATGTTGGTAGGCTATTAAAGAAAAAACTCAAAGGGAATGAAGTTGTAAAGCAAAACTAGGTAGGATTAATTTGGAGATTTCCTTGTTCTTTATATATCCTACTGTATATTTAATATTTAAAGAAGATACCTTCTTCCCCAAGAAGCAATAGAAAATATAAGGGGGGAAAAAAAAAAAGGAATAAAAAAAGTGTAGCCATGAAGCAGAGTGAGATGAAAAAACAGCACTGAAGTGAATATGAACTACTGACAGATTAAAAATAGCAGATTTTTTTTTTTCTGAAAAAAAAGCATGCATTTAAATTTAAAGAATAATTAAACAGAAGGCAGGTTGGCATTCTAATATAGATAAGATGTCAAATAAACATTGCACAGTAGTAAAGTGTTTTGGCTTAGCCAAGCTGATGGATGAAATAAAGGCAGTATGTCCCAACGCTTAACATCACCAGAAATGAAGATATAACTGAATTGACAATACCACTGGGAATGAAGTTACTACATATATTCTCATCCTTCCAGAGGCTAGCCTAACCATCTACCACTCTTATTTCATAGCTAAAGGTTTGATATCACATTGTGCTACTGCCTGTGTTGTCCAGAACTCCTAAAGTAATTATGTTGAGTATTTCCTTTCCTTGAAGAATTAAAGAAACTCAAGCAAATGCACTAAAAATCTACAAATAAAAGTTTTTTAAAAGAGAAAAAAAAAAGAAGGTTTCGAGCATATGTACATTAACTCCACCTTATTTTAGACACTTTGGTGTCCAACCAAGTAAGCATCCTCGTGGTCCATCTCCCTCTGCTAACCAGATTGCCCTCCTGCAGGGGAATGTGGGGCAAGTCCAGATGCCACCTCAGATCACTTAAAATTCCAACTGCAATCCAGTGGTGACTTTCTGTGTTGAATAGAAATGTGGCCCAGGGCAACAGTGTCAAAGCTGTGAAACTTCAGAGTACCTAAATTGGGGGCATGACGTAGCTGCAAAAGAAAATACTTTCCACGCTGTAGCTTGAAGACCTTTGGTATGTTTTAGTTGGAGAAAATGATACATCCGAGAACATCCTTGCTTGGAGAAGGAAACTGGCAAGATTCATCATCTAGAGACCAGCAGGATTTAATAACTAGTACCAAGCCAGCAGTGTGAGAAGGGTTAACCACATAACTGCTGCTACAGCAGGTCTGTACATTGTCCATGTAGTGGGTCTGCATGGAAAGCCAGAGCACCTACAACTGAATGGTCAGAACCCTGAAAGCACACAGACAAATGTAGAGGTTATGAAGTTTCCTCAGGGGAGGGGGAATTTTTTAGCCATCAGACCAGTATTTGATCAGCATGTTTTCTTTTACAGTGTCTCTGGTTAGTCCAGAATTTGTTTATCCAGGACTCCAACATGCAAATACCATGGGTTTAACATAAAATTGTAATAATGGGTGTCATAAATCAGCTAACGGTGTGATGTTGGCTAATGATTAACTGAAAAGTTGAAATAACAGAACTTAATAAATGATTGTGTTAGGATAGAAAAAAAAACAACCTTTATTTTCAAACAGAAAAGCCTATCCATGAACCTTCACAGACAGTAACAGAAACTTCAGGTTTGTTATCTGGCAGCTGGAACTGTTCTTCCTTACATACTATGTGGAACTAATGGTTTTCCAAAAATAAACACTCAGTGTGACCTTGAGTAACAAATAGGTAGCTTTTGAGGGTGGCAAAAGTCCTTAACTTCTCAGGGTTCTTCTAGTTAATTCAGTAATGACCTGCCAGTGCCTTTCAAAGGATAAATATAACATAAAAATCAATACTGAGTTAAAGAATTTTTTTGGTACCTTTCCTGGTATTGATTAAGCTCTTTTTAGAGTTGAAGGTGATGAAACATTTATTACTTTTTCAAACTTTTTTTTTTCCTGAAAAATTCCTAGTCCAGTTTTGCTGTCTTGTCATTACATTTACCAATTTGACTTTGCTTCAGGTCCTCTGCATTTCAAAGAGTCTGTGATGTGAGATACACAACAAGATTTTCCCTACTTATGTATATATTTTACAAAGTCTGCTAAAAGGAAGACTGTTTAAAGGACAACTGTGCTGGATCTGAATATTCATCAGGGAACCCAGACCTCCTACCCTTACTGTGGAGAAGGATTAAGCATGCAAATTGTTCCAAGCTGATTTCTTATTCTGGAAACACAAACTTACTTCTTTCTCATTGAAGCTGATAACATTAAATTACAGTTAAACACCTTTTCTGAATGGAGACGTTTCTCTGGATCAGAGCTATGACATCCAACACTTTGTCCTGGGTATTACTGTTTTGCACTTGCCTGTCCTGAAAAGACAACGAAGAAATGCACCATCAGTGGAAAGTAAAATCTCTTCCTGTACTTCAAGTTAGAACTAAAAGGTAGGAAAAGCACAAGAGGAAATACAGCAAAAGTAATGACCAGAGTGCAGTCCACAGAGAGCAGTCAGATATCTTTCAGTTTAAGGATATTTATTCAGCTTAAATAAAGTTTCAACTATTAATAAAATAGTAATAAACTATTTCTTCGTTGGGTTTTGGTGTTTTGTTTTGTTTTGGATTGTTTTTTTTTGAGGTACCAGGCTATTAAATGGCAACATGCATCAATAGTTTTGTTTAGTTGCAAAGTCAAAGTGCCATGTATTCACAACTCATAAAGACTCATTATGATGTCTACTCTAATTTTTATACTTCACCTTTTAAATATTCGGTTTAGGTAGACAAAAAAAAAAATCCAAAACACACCACTCAGAGCATGAACTATGTTTTGCATTTCACATATTCATTTTTGGGTTTATATCAAACAGTGACAACAATCTGTACCAATTTCAAACAAGAGGTACTGCCTTTGCCAACATCCCAGCATACTGAGCTGTACGCTCCACACAATTTCACATTGAGATGCTGCAGCAGGTACCAGTAAATTGATGCATTTGCTTTAAACTCCAGCTTCATTCCACAGAAGAGATGAAGCCGTGTTTCAGTGCGAGGTGAAAGGAGCTTACAAATTGCCTGGAAAGCACTGACATATCTTACAGGATTTAAAGGCAATAGCTTTCCTTTTCTTAAAATCAAAGTACAGTCAAGTGTTACACATTGTGCATTCAAATCCTTCCTCACTGCATTTAGTAAGTACATAGCAAGCATTTAAATAAATGCTGCTCTAAGATAGGTTGGAAGTTTTCACTGTGTGTGTTAATATAAGAACAAAATTATTGCTCGATGTGAGAAGAATTTCTATCAGTTGTTTGAGCCTTGTGCTTGAGGAGGAACAGGGTAAATCATGTGTGCACTGCTGCTGTGAGAGGTCTGTGTCAGGCAGAAAGGGTGGCTGGAGCAAGGAACTGACTTCTTCATTTCATAGTCATTGTCCTTTCACCAGCAGACCTCAACACTGCTCCACTAACACTCGTAAAGCATATGGTGAAACAGTGGCACCCCACAACCTGCTCTCCTGAGCCTAAGGAAGTCTCTAGGATGACTAGAAAGATGTTGCCAGGTGGTGGGAAGTGCTGCCAGAGTCAGCTGTGGTCAGCAGCTCCCCAGGTCTCTGGCAGCCCAGTCATGAGCCCTGCGCTGGGCAAGATGCTCAAGTCCTGTGCCAGTGTTCACAGCAAAGGACTTTCTGGCAACAGTTTCCCTTGAGCTACTAAAAATCCCAGTGGACAGCCAAGTAATTTTTATTCCCACTCTTTGCACTTAATTGTCTATAGTACAATTATGGGAAGGACAAAAAAAGATGTCCTTGGGCACTGCTAAACTGCTCCTTCTACTGAAGAAAATAAGGAGAAATCATCTTGTTTTCTCTTAATCCCAATGCATAGTCTTGTCAGCTGCTGGAGTAAACCATCTCTTCAGATGTAGTCACAGTCCAGTCAACGTGTAGGCATGTGCCCACATCCCTAAATTTTCTTCACTTATTCCTTCTTGCTCTGATGAAGTTTAAGTGTTTGAAAATGTTATTAATATGCAAACAAGACCTGATCAGACCCCGTAGACATTTAAAGACCCTATCAACAATCCACTACATAATATTTATTCTGGAGGAGCTACGTAAACATCCCTTGGATAATTTTAAATGACCAATCACGACTTGGAATAGCAATGTCCTCATAAAAAAATTGTTTCTTACAACAAATATGTTCTGGGTTTTTAACTGCCTTTGGGGTATTTTACATAGGCATGGCTCATTAGCCCTATCAGGAACAGCAGAAACAGAATGAAAGTTATTTTGAAACTAAAATGATCATGCAAGGAAACAAGCACTCTGGCTCAAAAGTTAATCGGGGGCTGATGGGTCATCACAGTTAACATACAATACATCTGTGATGTAATATGAATAATACAAGCCCCACTATGCAGTCTAGAAAGCAGAATAATTACAAAGAGTTTTACAGATTCATCCATCTACTCAAATTTTGATTTTAGAATAGTTCTTTGAACTTGCATTCCAATAATGAACTGCCTTATTCACTGTTCCCCCTGATCAGAAAAAAATACCAAATGACAATTAAGACAATTATTAATCATGTTACAGATTAAGTTTTAACAAGCAGAAAATACCATTTAATTAAAAATAGGGAATCAGGAAAAATAAATCAGCTATTTGACATATTAAGACTGCATGAAGCACTATAATGTAAGTTTCTCTTTTAACACTTCAAAAAGGGAGGTAATGGAAAAATAACTAACTTGAAGTAGAATAAACCTGATGTAGTCACTGTACTGTATATCACAGAGAAATAAAGAGAAGATAAGCTCTAGTAGACCCAACAGACTTTGTATCTAAGAGGTGTCTTCCAAAGTCCATTAGAGGACAGAAATACCCTGCAAAGTCCAACAATACAAACACTATGTGGTTTGATAAATGGAATTATTTTTATCTGCTTCTTAAGCTTGAGAGAGAAAGAAAAGATTGAAAAGGTGAAAACTATAAGTTTTAAAATATGTATATATATATAACCATGCCTGCAAGTAATAATTTCAATTCACAACTTTAAGTACTGTGAAACCTGTATTAAAATAATTAAACAATGGCAAACCCAGTAGGCAGAAAAGTAATCCCTAGGGAGGTAGAAAGGGGAAAGAAAAGAACTGATGGTCAGAAAGCCAGCTGTAGTCCTCTGGAGGTAAATCCTCTAACTTGCCTATGCCCCTTAGGGTGTTCACCTACCTCCATTTGGTAAATACACCATCCCTGGGAAAGCAATTAGATGTCATGAATTTCCTCACCCGTTAAAAGGCTAACAGCAACAGAGAGGCTGGTGGCAATGAAAAACATCTACTCCTGCCCCACTGGGTTGAGTAATTTCCTAATGAAGACCTTTAACTTACACCCTAGAATCACGACTGTGTTGTTGAAACCTGTTTTGGATATAGCTATAAATAATTAAATGCCACTGGCTCCAAGTCATTTATTGACCATCTAGGAGTGTGACCAGGTCTCTTCTTAACTAATGAATAAAGAGCAGCAGAGTCCCCTGTTGCCCAAGGGATGAGCAGTAATCAGGAGAAAAGTATGTGGGTTGGGTGAAGGAGTATGGCGGAACAGCCAACTTCATTTTTAGTTTAATAGTGGAGATAATATCAGATAATACTGGATCCTGACTACACAAGGAAACAAAAAGAAGCAGATGACAATCCTTCTGTTTGAGTTCTGTGACCTTTTCTAGATGTATTCTCAGTAACGGCACTTCGGCTCCTACGGGAGCTAATCCTGCAAATTCTGATCATACATTGGACTGTCCCAAAGAAATCCCTCTCTGCCTGACAAAGTCTCTTTCCTGGGGAGAGCAACAAACAGCAGCTGTGGTGAAAGGCAGAGCTTTTTTTTCCCCTCTTCTCAGAAACCATCAGACTTTCTTTGTGTGCAAAAACAAACACAGAAAAACAGTAAGGAGAAAGGCTAGACCATGTGGAAACCATTTCTATCTGCCCTTCCTCCTGCCAGTGAAGAGAAGACACAGGAATGGATTTGGGATAACAAGAGGAATATATCCCCTTGGATTTGACAGGAGGGTTTTTTTGGACCGCTCTTGAGATTGGGTGGAAAGCTGCCTGCAGGGAGGGACGGGATCCAGGCTGGAGGGCAACGCATAGTGTGCCTGGGTAGCCCAGAGCCCTGCACTTGGCCATCCCCGCGCTCCCCACTGCCACTGGACGTGGGGCGGCCGCCCTCTCCCACACACTGCCCAGGAAGAGACGGGCGGTAGATTACCCCAACACAGAGCTACCTGCATTGTTAGGCTCTTTGCCTAGAAATAGATGATGTACACTTGTATATATATAATGCACACTTGTATGAAGTGTGCATTAAATAGGAGACATTAAAGAGGGATTGTTAAACCCAGCATGTTAAAGGAGGAGCTGCTTCTTCCCTTTCCCTGCCCTGTATTTAAAAGGAACAAGTGTTTGACAAAATATAGAAGGAAAACTCAGAAAATCCAGCTTCATTTTGCCAGAAAGCTGTAATTTGGGGTCAATTAAGTCAGAAGAGGGAAAATGAATCTATGGCTCTCAAAAGGATGCAGAAGGAGGAGGGAGGGAAGGGAAAGGGAACTGATGAAAGCACCACCTCCGCTTTCAAGCTGTTAATGATACCCAGCTGTTTTTCACCACTGAGAATATTACTTTCCTCCCTCTGAAAGTTAAGGTAAGGCATTCTATTAAACAGGAAAGAGTTTAAAGGAACTAATATCCACTCTTGTGCAGAGAGGTTTCAGCACTTCTCTTTCCTACTCCATCAATAAAACAGCAGAGAAAGCCATGTTAAGTAGCATTACACAATTAATGCAATTTATACTCTGGCATTTTCCATTAAAATCCTTTTGTCAAGATTTAATTATAAAACTTGCTGGACTCCTTTTACATACCAAAATAAATTTTAGTTAAAACTTTTGTAGTTTTTTAAGTCAACGTCCTTTACACAATTTACTTGTTAAATTTGATAAACATGTTCAATTACAGAGCTCTGGATTTTTAAATTGGTTTTATTTTTGACAGGAACCCCAAATTCTAAACGTTGGTTGGGCAAAGCTAATGTGATGTGAAAGGCAGAGTGGAAGCTGCCCTTGGCTGCCATCCTGCTTAAGGACTCTGTCTTTGATCAAACTACACTTATGTGTGTAAGTCCTGTTGTTTGAGAGTGAGAGCCCTGAGTGAGAGTGTCCTAGGCTCCTGGTGTGACCCAGGGTTAATTACTCAGTCCTGTTGTGAGTACGGTGCCTCACTGTCTTGGAAGGACCAAAATTAATCCTCAAAGTCCCTGAAGTCCCCCCCAAAGGTATTACCTTGTGCTGCATGTTGGGCAAGAGTTTAGGGCATGGGTCTGGCAAGCTGCTGGTCCCACCAACATTTTGCCCATAGGTGCAGGGGTGGGGAAAGCAGACTCTCAACCTGGTTGCCATCTCTACTGGGGCACTGGACCGTGTGGTGTCAACTCATGAGCTTGGTTTTTGGGGGCAGCAAGGAGAGCACCACACCACTGGATGTAATGAATAAGCGAGGTGAGAATCTTTTAACCACCTCATGGCTGGAGGGCTGTAGTGGAGCTGGTGTGTGCTGCTTGCCATGCTTCTACATGGCAGGGAAGCATGATTTTGCATCCCAGGGCTGGCTCTGTGCTCCCAGGGGACTTCAGGCACAGTCACAGGAGTAATGGCATAAAGCCCAGGGGACTTACTGGTCTTGATGGGTTAGGAGCTAGGCTTAAATTTACATACAACTGGATGATTACATTCATAATTAATCAGGGTTAAGAGACCCTGCTTTTTCATCTCTACTAGGATATCTGACATGGTATTTTAAAAAAAGGAAATACAGCAGAATAATGAATAACAGGGACATTTTCCACCCTGCGCAATAGTCCAGCACAAGTATTAAGAAATGGTTAGTCTTATTTTAAGTCATTTAAACACATATGGAGTGCCCACAACAAAACAGTCAGTGAATGAAGAGAACATAAATAAAGGAAAGAAGGTGACTGAGTGGGATTCAGGATGCCAGGTTGCTCCCTGACTGATTCAGCTACAGGCTACTGACAGAGGATCAGTGTCCTTGGTGGTTTTTAGCCCACCTGCTGACAATGGGGTCAGAAACTCCTTCAGTATCTATCAGACAAGTAGCTCCACAAGGACAAAGTGTAATCTCAGCAGACATTCTAATGCCCAAAGAGATGGTCCAGATTTAATTGGCGACAAGAATCCGCTTGTGTATGTCGTGCACGAGGGTGAGAGTGAGACTTAGTCTGCTGCCTATGCAAGGCTTGTTTTGTTATGAAACAAAGGGCTTCTGTTTGTCAGACTGCCAAGTGAACAACTTTAATTATAAATTAAATTAGCTTCCTGAGAAATTAATGCAGTCAACAAGTGTCTTTTTTTTTTTTTTTAAATTATAAACAGCTAGTGCTTTTCAGCAAAGACAAAATCTGGTTAAGAAAGCAAACACAATTCTCTGGTCCTTTGTTAAGAAAAGCAATTTATGCTTTAAATGTTTAATCAATCAAAAACTTCAGATTTAAAGCAGAACTTATCATAACCATATAGAAGTTTTTTTATATTGCAGTTGTTCATAAACTACATAATCATTTACCATTTTCTCTCAAGTCCCTTGCAACATTAACTTCATGCCAACCCATGTGGCACTAGCAAATGACAAAAATGTCAAATAAGCAAAACAAATGTATGTTTTTTGAAAAAGAACATAATAAATATCCGTGCAAATGGCTTTTGAGTACAAAATATGCCTTGCTTAAACAATAAGAGTCTCAGGCATTGGCCAGCAATGTCTAGTTACTTAGCTGATGAAATATGAGTTTCATTTTTACATTTAGGACCACATTTCCTCAACGTCTGCTCTAGCAGGAAAATGAAAGTAGTGACAAATCTGTTTTTTTGTTCTTTGGAAAGTTTCCACTGTATGGGATGCTAGCAAAAATCAATCTAAGGAACAAAGAGGACTGGAGGAATCAATCGATCTTACCTGTGTACATATCCATTTGAAGCGATACCATCATCTGAGGGCTTTTCAAAAATCTCTTACTGTTAATTCCTTTTCATATTCTTTAAAAATTTGTCTTCAATGAAGAAAGATTACTTTTTAATAGACTATATTTATTCTATTTTGTTTAAATTAGAAGTATTATGTGACTTGGACTAAAAAGCAAGTTATTAATTTTTTTCTGATAACAATCTGGTTTAGTTCAAGCCCAAGATGCCAAGGCTGTGTCTGCAAAATAATTTCTTAATGCAGAAAAATAAAATAGTAGTAAAGCAATTTTGCTGTGGTAATACACAGTAATCACTGATTCAGTGCCAACCCAAAGCATCAATGAAGCCAGCAAAAGCATAGCCTTGCTACTATGTCTGATTTATGTGAGCACTAAGATATCAACCAAGCAAAGTATCCTTCTACCCACCCAGGGTAGTGCAGCTGTGCTGGCAAAGGGTTACAGTGAGGGCCTGACTTTGGCGCTGAAGTTGGGGTGGAGAGGGTGTCTTTGAATTATACAAATGCAAGTATATTGTGCACCAAATATGTCATTTTTTTTTTTTCTTTTTCCCTCACCTGAATGCCACTTTCCAGGAGCAGTAGCCTGTTCTTGTCATGGTGTAAGCCAGATTCATAAAAACCCCTATAAGCTGCTACCCTGAATCCCAACAAACACCCTGCGTGTGGACTTCTGCGTGACTCTTATTTCTCTCATCCCTCTGTAAAGTGTTTCTTTCGGACTGTAGCTACATGGCCACCTGTCAAGATGAAAGCAGAAGTATTAGCTCTGTAAAGGTGGATAAGGAGTATATGCTCTGAAGAATGTATCTTTAAAGTACGATGTTGTCTGGCATCTCAATGTAGGATTACGTGTGCCCTAAGACTGTCAGACATTATCTCACTACAGAAGAAGGGTGAGGAGACAGATATAGAGAAATCCAGCTTATTGTTCCTGTTCTGAAACCGGAGTGCTTTTACTGATGCAGAGTCCAGAGCCAGAGTGATGGAGTAGGTAAACAAACCCCAAATAACAAACCAACAGCTGTTAGCAGCCTTCCGGGTGGCTGTAAAATGCTTGAGTTTTTTTCAGGGCCAGAGAAGAGACAGAGAGAGAGAGGTGTCTTGGAGATGCCTGTGCATAGGTTGCAGTTCAGGGTAATTTCAAGCGCCACAATAATGAGAATCCATGCCTTATGCACTACAAAACCTCTTAACTTCAAAATTATTATTATTTTTTTTTTTTTTAAAAAGACTAATGGATCCTACTTATATCTGCTTTCTTTGCTGTGGAACATTAGTTCTTTTTAAAGCTTAGTCAGCACCCAAGATTAAATATCCATAGAGACAAAGAAATTGCCCAATTATACTTCAATGGCTGCTCCAAGGACATGGACTATTAGGTCCATGTGTAACCTTGGTACTGGAACTTCCTGACTTTTGGGTGAAAACTCATAACACTAACAATCTTAAGGGAATTTCTGTAAACAAGAATTACCACACCCCTTGTTTTTTATTATGAAAGAGCTCGCTCTTTCCTCATCTGTGTTTAGTACTATGCATTTACTGCAAACTAGTTTGGCAGTACTGATTTGCAGTGTGTAAATGAACTGCTCATATCCTGATGTTATCTTTGTTTTTATTGTAAGGTTGTACAGTTGTGACTTATGTTTTTGCATAAATATTTAAATTACGATTTCAACATTTTCATATTGAGAATACTATGCCAAATGCTGCTGTGATAACTTCAACAGATGCTACTTTGAAAAACAAGTGGGAATAACAGATTTTTTTTTTTTTTATTTAATGAAGCTATAACAAAATCTTCCAACAATTTCAGATACGCAAGGGATATTCTGTAAACCAGTATCATCCTGCTGTTATGACCTTCAACCACCCTGTTGCTTGTTATATTGATCTACTGTTGTGTTACACTGGGTTCTGAATTGGTAAAATTCTGGTATGTTTTTTTCCAACCTTTCCTAGGTGCTTACCTCACCCATCAAATAATAAAACCATACCTGCATATTCCAATATACAGCATGCCTCATTTGCACATCAATTGGGACTTGGTATTTCACATACTCATGAATAAACAAATAACCTATTTCAAGATTAGCAAATAAAATCTTTCAGCAGTATTATAATAAGTTTAATTTAAGTGATTAATTTAATTAATATTAATTTTACTTAACATTACTTAATGTTCAGAAGTTTGACAAACCTTACTTTGTTTACTCTTGTTTGTTGGTGTAATAGTATCAGTCAAAAACAAAGACTGGTAATAATCAAAGAAATGATCACACGACCTGAAATCTGTGGCTGGCTATGACAGCCCTTGACAACTCTTGAGTCAGAATTTCATCGATGAGCTGAAACCCAAACCAAGGAAAGGTACAATTTGTTTACTTTAAGGCTTTTGTATTAGAAGGTCACAGGACAGAAACATCATGTTGCACGTGAAGTGGCTTGCACCTTGCTGAAGACTAACTAGAGTCCACATAAGAATAGTTGGGAGTGTCTTAAAGAGACTTAATAATATGTGTCTTGAAGTTTAACTGAGACACAACAATCATTATGTAGAGAACGATATTAAAGTTATCATCTGGTATTTCGCTTCATGATCAAGACAGGATTCTTGCATGTTCCAGATAGTCACTCTCCCCCCTTTCCCCCTTATTCCTTAAAAAAGCCCTAAAATACTTGGAGAATATATGATGCCTCCAGTATTTGTAGTGTGAGAGCTCTAGAAGCTTTTCTTTTTGTTAAAGCAGTTTCTTCTGCTGAAGAGTCAATTCTTCAGAATTGTATAACTGAAGAATCAATTCTCCCTGAAAAATCAAAGTTGACAAGCAGCACTGGCACGTTCATTTCCAGAAAATGCTGTCCACAAAAGAATTGGAGTTGGATTCCCGTTGTAAGCAGATAGAGATTAGAAGCTATTTACATAGTTTTTCAAGTAACCATCCTCCACATTGGAGCAACACTTGACTTTAGTATTTGTGGAAGAAAGTGATATTGATACTGAAACGTCATGCAGGGGAGGGCATTAATATTTGTGTTATGCATCCTCTCAACTGTAGGCTAACTCCTGCTGTTGGACATGGAGCAGTAATAGAGAAGACATTTCTGTGCTCATAAACACCCATGAATCTCAAGTTCTTCTGCATCAAGCAGTATGATTGATGAGAGGTTTTCAGTAATCTGTTTGTCTGCAAGACAATATACGCAAGGATGACAGACAGAGAACTTAGCAAAAAATAAGTAGATGAGGTGACATATTCAGAACTCCTGAAGCTGTTTATGAAGTAGAGTAGGAAACGTGGGTGTTGTTAAGCACACTGACTAACTCATCCTGTTGCCAAAACAAATAGAAGACAACTCCAATGGCTTTAGAGCTGGGAGGGAGAATGCTTGTTCTAGGCAGTGACAACTGATCACCAAAGCTGTCCTGCCTTCAAGCTCTTTCCTAGTTGCACACGATCTGACAAGTGTATCAGGTGATTGGGAAGTGAGAGCTGTTGG
The DNA here is from genome assembly GCF_000700745.2 of Antrostomus carolinensis. Lineage (NCBI taxonomy): Eukaryota > Metazoa > Chordata > Aves > Caprimulgiformes > Caprimulgidae > Antrostomus > Antrostomus carolinensis. The sequence goes on along the minus strand of NW_010297402.1, from coordinate 38,868 downwards.
CTCTTCAGCTCTCAGAGCACTCCATCCCTGCAGAACTGAAAAGTCAAGAGGCAGGAGATCCTTCCAATTGAAGGGAATGTACTTTCAAGGATAGTTGGAGAAGGAACCTCCAGATCAGCAGCAGACTTAGAGAAAAAACACTACAGACAAAAAGAAGCAACTCCCAAACCGATGTGTTTGTATTACAAAAATTTAATAATCATGGCCATACTTTTAGGTTTTGCTAACTACAATTTAACTGTGGTCTCTTTGGAAGCACATTATCTCATACTTGCCTTTTAGGCTGCTTTGAAGCACCTGGTGGTATAATTCCCTATGAAAAATGGGGTATTAGACTAAAGCAATCGCGGATCTGAAAAGCTTAAATCATTCAGCTTAAATCCCCACTAGCAATTGCTTAAAAGATTATGTCTCAAAACTAAAGCAAGTAAGATCATAAGGCCACACAATAGGGCTGACTCTTCCAAAACACATATGCACATGGGGTAACATAGTCATAGCTCCAGTGGAACAGAGTTGAAATACAACTGTGGGTGAAAACTGATTCATATAAAGCGAAATGATTTTGTCCAAATAAATCAGCATTTCCTTTTCCTTGGCCTTCATTACCAACTGGCTCAAGCCTTCAGCCTGTGCTGGAGACAAGCTGTGACTGACCTAATCACAGACTTGCAGACTGGCTGAGGCAGGAGGACACCTCTGATTATCTGGTCCAACCCTCTGCTCACAGCAGGCTCAGGGAGATCAGGGCTATGTCCCACTGGGTTTTGAGCACCTTGGAAGATGGAGACCCCACATCTCTCCGAGCATCCTGCTCCCTCCCGTATGTGACCACCCTCAGAGTAAAAATTTTTCTTTGGTTTAAATGTAATTTCCTGCATTTCAGTCTGTGCACATTGCCTCTCGTCCTGTCACTGGGCACCACAGAGACGGGTCTGGCTCCACTGCCTTTACTCCCTGCATCAGGTACCTATACCTGAGCTGTCTCCAAGCTGAGCAGTCCCAGGTCTCTCAGCTTCTCCCATATGACAGATGCTCCAGTCCTTCAACCATCTTTGTGACCTGTCACAGGAGTCACTCTGGTATGTCCACGTCCTGCTGTACTGGCGATCCCAGTGCTGGACCCAGCACTCCAGATGTGTCTCACCAGGGTTGATTAGCAAGGAAGGATCACCTCCCTTGACCTGGTGGTGATGCTCTGCGTGATGTAGCCCAGCGTGTTGTTTGCCTTCTTTTTTGCAATTGCCACCTCATGTTCAACTCGGTGTCCAGCAGGAGCCCTGGGACCTTTCCTTCAAAGCCATTTCCCAGCAGGTTGGTCCCCAGCATGTCCTGGTGCCTGGGGTTGTTCCTCCCAGGGGTAGGACTTGGCACTTACCCTTGTTGAACTTCACAAGGTTCCTGCCAGCCCATTTCTCCAGCAGTCCCTTTGGACAGCATAGGAAAAACATTCCAGTGATGGGTTTTTTGTCATTTTCAAGCTTTAAAGTGCTGCTACTCATATGACTGCCCTTATCTCCAGGACTCATGAGCACTACTTCCATAAATTCCAGTTAAATATAATAATTAAAAAAAACCCCAAAAAACAAACCCCAAACAACCAGGTTTGTGTTACAGCTCTCAGTGGGGTGGCATTTGAATAGCTACAGATCTAGGATTCTTGAGATGGAAATATTATGGCTTGGATGCTGATATTAAGAAGCTTGTTTGTAGAGTTCCAATAATAGACTAGACATTGTATGAACTTTCATTGAACAAAAATTCTTTATACCTATAAATTTCTGGTACTAATTACATTAATAAAGTTATCACCTTACAGTATCTCAGCTTGATGAATCATGAAATTTGAGCATGCTCTTGTGCAGTGCAGCGAAGGGCAAGGCTGTAATTCTGCCATGTGAAAGGAAGACTCTACGAGTTTCACGAGCAGAGGAAGAAGCCTGATATTGAGTAATAAAATATTACCTCAGGTTTCAGTGCTGATATGATATTCAAATGCCTTTTTTGGTGGGGGTGGAGTTGTTTCTGACTCACACAACTGACTTTGATACAGGGGACTAATGACTTTGTAAAGATGACAGATGAAGGCTGCATCCTTGGTGCAAATTATACAGCAATAGATGTGCAGAATACAACTGAGAGCTACACAGAGACAGAACAAACAAGAATCTGGCAGGCACCCTCCATACACGAACCCTCCACACACACATACACACACACACACACACACACACACACACAACCTTCCATGCTTCTTTCTTGAAATAACAGAAATACCTTATGCTCCTGGCTCCTGCCCCCAGAAATGTTATTCCATGAGTATTTCTTCCCTCAACTCATAACGGTTTTTTAATCTGTAGCACTTACCAGACCATGCTATCAGAACAAAAATGTTTGGCCCGTTGGCCCCACCAAGCGATGTTGTTTGAGACCTTTGGATCCAACCTGTATTACAACTGTGCTCCTTTTTTTTCTTTTACCTGTGTTTTCCTGCTTTTTCCTGAATATGTAATTTCTAATCCAGTCCTTGAAACTGAATATACCACTGAAAAGCAGCACGCAGTGCTGCACGTACTTGATCCATGTATTTGAGCAAGTTAAAGCGCGTCTGTGATACTTAAAGCGGGTGCTCCGTTGTTTGATGTGCATCAGTGTATACAAATGCCTCATGTAAAAAGCATTAATGAAAATATGTGTGAAAGACAACGTGCAGGAATAAACTGACAGCTTACATCAATTTATTTATGGTATTTTAATACCAAGTTAATGTATTTCTCAAGTAAGAATTTATAAATCTGGTCATTTATAGAAAAAAATAAATCACAGTTTCACAAAAAACTAACTTTCAACAGTTTGTCCCCTCCCCCCCAACACGCAGTTTACAACTACGTTGGTAGAAAGTTAACAGTGGTGTGCAATTCTTAAAAAATATTTGCAACAACAATTGAAAATAAAATAATGATTTTTACTCAGTGAAAAAATAACAGGAATTGTGTTTCCCAGTAAAAGTGTAAGTCAGAAAAGCAGCAAAAAATCTCCCTCCTACGTACCTGCCTTTCCCCTCCCCACATACGTCGCTGGTAAAGGCAACACTTCGACATTAGTCATTCCCAGGTCCAGTACTTCAGTGGTTTTGGCAAGAAGTCCTACGTGGAAGTCCAGTGTTTGAGGTGTGTGCTGCCCCGGCCCCGTGTGCTCGAAAGGCTGCTGTTGCTCTTGCTCCTTGGGGTATGGTGGGATCAGCAACAGGTCCGAGTAAAGGTAAGGAGTATAAAGATTTTTCTATGGATTCATGTTCATTTTTCACTCTTTCTTCACCTCTCCAGTACAAATTTTAGTTGTCACACCCCACATTTGAGTAGTTATAAGAGCTGTGGGATTTGAATGATGTTATATTTTCACCTGTGCACAAAAATCCCCTCTGCTGAATTTGCACATGCAACCACAGGACAAAAAATGTTCCTTCTCTAACTTCTCACTTAAAAGTCACATTTTCAAAGGTCATTGCACTTGATAATAAAAAGGCAATTAATATGCATTTGCTATTAAATATACTGTACAGACCTGAACTTCTGTGCAATCCGTTGCTTCAGACACACATATTTAACATATTTTTAAAAACTAAGCCTCTAGCTATAGTTTAACAAAGAAAACCAAACTTTGCTAAAGACTATTTTTTTCAAAGACAAAAGTCTTTAAGAATAAACGCACACAAAACCCGCTCCCTTTAACTCCTAGTGCATTTAAACACAGCGTTGAAATCCTCCACGTTGTTCCCACGTTTAGCCTTGCTAGCACTCTACACTGATCTAACGACACTGTGCAAGAACAGATTTTCTCTGACCTAACCAATAAGGCTGCCATTTGCCATGCTGTTGGTACAAACAAGAAAGCTGGAGATAAGATTATTTGCCTCACTCCTTTACCTGTGGAGGACAAAAAGTTTCAAAGTGGATGCAACTCAACTGTCACATACACTGCCTGTGAATTCCAGTGGCCCATTTCAAGTGCTTACTCTTCCAAGCCAGGGTTTTGGGTTGTCCCAGCACATTTTGCAACAACCTGCTGTTAAAACTATGGACATGGAAACTGACAGGGAGATTTTGGTCCTTGAGATATACTAAATGAGATCAAGAACTAAAGCACTGATATTTAATTTGGAGTGGACCCTCTTTAAGGAAAACTAAGTTAGCTTCAACTTTCAAAAGTTTAACAAATAGTCACTAAAATATCCTTAACCAGGATGACAGAATATATGCAGTATTGGTCAAGAAAAGTGCATTGGACAGAGTAGTTTTAAGAGCTATCAGTTGATGAGGATCAAGATGCTACCCTGTCAATAGCATGCTCTTTCAAATTTGTCTTTCCAAACTAACACAAAAGTACAAGAACATGAAACGTGGACTTAACTAAAACATGGATTCGCTCTTAGCTCTTTAAAGGTACAGGACTTAGTGTCTTAAACACTTATAATGGGCAAACTGACAACCTATGCCAGAAGCCAAACCAAACTTTTAAACTTTGTGTTTGATCATTCTGATAGGACTCCATGGACCCATCAGCAACCTCTTAATTGCCAAACCGGTGGCGATGTGTGCTACTGATAATACATTTTGAGCTAGTGTTCAAAAGGTTTGTACCACTGAAGGTGTTTCAGACCAGTGGTCACTACAATAAAACATCTTTGCCAACCATAGACATCTGACAGCAGCTGTAAGAACTGTCAGATGTTTATGAAGTACAGAGCACTGGGACAGGCTGCCCAGGGAGGTTGTGGAGTCTCCCTCTCTGGAAACATTCAAAACCTGCCTGGACGCCTTCCCGTGTGCTCTCATCTAGGTGTTCCTGCTCCGGCAGGGGGACTGGACTAAATGATCTTTCGAGGTCCCTTCCAACCCCTGACATTCTGTGATTCCATGATCATGAAGTTTCTGCAGTGTGTTGTATAAAGTACCAAAGCCCTGAAGAGGATAGCTAAACATCTGACATTACATCAGAAGCTGCAGGGTTTCTTTATACCAACTTTTGGAAACAAAGCAAGGGCCTGTGAAATTTTAGAGGCTGGTGTGAGACAGTCCACGCAAAGGCCTCCAGTGCAGTTGGAGTTGATGGGGAAAGGAGAAGAGTAACAAAGGGCTGAAGACAAGTTTCAGTACCACTGGGAGTTTACTCAGGGACTGGCAACAGGTGGATTCATGAATGGATTTAGTCACACAAGTAGTATAATCATTATGGTGGTGGAATCTCTTCAGACAATAAACCAAAATGAAACAAAAGTCAGCTGCATCCAGAGTCCATTAAGTAGTCTCAATTACCAGTACCTTAAATAAAAAAGAACATACATCAGTAACATGGAATTTACTCTAAAACATTGATATCACTCTATGACACAGTTGAGCTATAGGAGGAATTCAGTATAACCATCTTTTGATTTCAGTTTATGCAAATTATAAATTAGATGTATCTTGTTACCCCAGATAAGCCGGCACTTAACTGTGTGCATACAGTACGAGAGAAAAGACCAAACTATTCAGATGGGTAAATTTTTAACAAGTAGAAGGCTTGAAGAAAGGTACCCTAAGCTTATTTTTTTCTGAATATGAGCTCAGCTTTCAGAAATTCTGGAAATATTATTGCAACTAATGAGTAGAACTGCACAGTGACCCCTGTGTGTAAATTAGTATGCAATTCAGCAGTAATTATCACAACACAAGAAACTAAAAAGGAAAAACAGACTCTTAAAAAAAAAACCCCAAAGGGTATTCAAGCTGGAAGAATATAGCATTGCTGTCAGCACTGACATGTTATTCTGTGAGAAAAGACAAAGAACAGTACATCCCAGATGTCATATAAGATCCCATACGTAGCCAATCCTCACTTACACCTCACTTGAAAGGTGCCAGTTTAAGTATGCAAAGGTATTTCTTTAAATTTGAGTCTTATGAGTAATTTGAGTCTAATTTGAGTATCACTTTCGGTTAAGTCTCAGCCCCCCAAAAAGTACAGCCTCAGAATATGTTGAAATCTCTCAGATGTCCACTTCTAAAACTAGTGGGAAAAACTTAACAGAACCTTAGCATAAGGAATCCAGTCGCTACAGAAAACTCGCTTTAATAGTGAAATAAAATATTGTTCCTTTCTTCCCTGCGAGAGAAGAGGAATGAATATCATAAAATAAGGTACAAGCAAATTGACCTGATTTTGATGAAATTATGAAATGGTATGAAATAGAGTATTGTTCTTCATATTCAGTCATTAGGTGCTGCACGAAAAGACAGTTAGTTTAGCAGTTCTGTAAATGGGTTTTTGCCATGTTAGTGTTCTCTATTCTGCCACAGCAGATTTTTCCTTCACATTTCAGTAGTTATAAAATCATGGCCCTGCACTAGAGAGACACGTTCAACAACAGCACTGTTGCCATGCAAGACTTACTGCTGTTTCAGCACATGAAGGATGAATTCAATCCTCAGTGGAGTCAATCCTCAAACCTACTAAACTGATAACTGAGTTGGAGTTCCAGTGTTTCATTAAAAGATAAAATGTAACAAATTAATTAATGGAGCTCCTGCACTAAAGTTAGAAGGAAAGTCAGATAGTTCTGGCTTTTAAAAGCAAAACGATATTCACCAGAGTCAATGCCTCATGGGAAGCAGCCCTACTCCAATCAGCAACTCAAATTCTATATGCCATGTTCTACCCTAACACACAGCTGAGCAAAACTACAACCTGTACATACCATCACTGATGATACTCCTTTTTTGACATCATGATTTTAAAAACAAGTAAGAGCTGGAAATGTCTTGTAACTTCTCCTGTCCCCAAGCTTACCATGTAAATAATACACCAATATATTGGTATATATAGATAACTGTTCTGTGAAAACAAGGGCAAAAATGGGTTCTGAAGGCCAGTATAAGTTGAGATGAATACGTTTTCCACTTGTAGGTCAGAAAGGTACTGACAAGCTTAGGGAAGGGAGAAAAAAAACCCCTTTTTTATGAGTTCCAGCAATGCAAGTTTAGATATTTATATGCAGGTTACTGATTAGTTGTTTTTAAAAAGCAATAAATACAGAATTTAAGTTGCTTATCTGCCCACTTAACACTGATTTTAGGTATCCCCAATGTGGTGAAATACCTGACCTGGAATTAATATTCAAGTTGCTTAGTTCAGCTTGTTAAAAATTTACCCACCTATTCACATTTGGTTTTATTTTATTCTTGATAATCAAGATTGTTCTAATTCACAGATACATTCCAGAGTTAGTAAATCAATGTTAATCCATTTGTTCAGTTTGATTTTTACCTAGCGTTTGTTTAGTTTGATTTTAGTTCTCCTACAAGCTCAGTCTCTTCCATGCAAGGAAAATTACAATAGAATAGTTAATTCAGGCTGAATGAGTAGAAACAAAATACAAACTCATCATCACAGGAGCATGCTAGAGTCCTCAACTGTCTGTTTAATTAACGCCCCCTCCCAATCCTGCCAATACCAAAACAAAAAAAGAAAACTAAACAACCAGCCCTCAAAAGCTTACTAAGCAGCAAAAATGGCTATATTGTAAAACATTTTATTTGTAATGAAATTATGAAACACAACAACAAGAACAAATTACATATAAACTTATTTTTCTTACCATAACAATATCTTAATGAAATGTCTTACTGCTGGCACAAGCAACTAACATCGTCAGCCATATTAAGAACTTTCTTTTTAAATAAAACATGTATTAATAGGTTGAAGATGATGCATCTTCATTGCATATGCACACAGTCCCTCTCTCCAGTTTTGCAAACAGGCTTTTTTAGGGTCTCTTCTCTTTACACAAAACAAACTCACTTATCCATCAAGAGCAAAGTAGAAAAACAATATTCTCTCGATTTAGTAGATGAAGATTTCTAACCATACAACATTTCCAAGAGGATCAGAAAAATGAAAGGGGTGCATGAAGCCTTTCAGGGACACAAGAAAGAAGAGTCTTCACTTAATTTAAATGAGATCCTCAAAATAATTTCAAATGTTATGAGAAGAAATATAGGATAAAGGATGGAACCTTATTCTAACTGTAACACACACTGTAATGCAGGCAATGCAAAACTCTGCTAGGCTGCTCCAGTCTATATCCTTTTTACAAACTGTGTGCAGTCTGCACAGCCAGACAAAGGGAGGGGACAGTTCAAGGTTTCATGTACGTCTAACAATTATGAATTTCGTGGCACATGAGGGTGAATTGGAGATGGCATTCACTTGGTTCCCTTAGGTACCATATGTCTAATTCCTACCCTCAAACACTCGTGTGCATGAACAACAAAAAGCATCAGTCATTTTTGCTAAAAATAGACAGAGTACAAAAACCCCCAACACTCAAAAGTAGTGAAGACAGTTTTGAAAGTGATCTAGTTCAAATAATAACTAACCTGAGACGTACTTTGCTCCGATTAACATTATCATGCTACTCATAATAAAAAAACCCAAAGGCAGACTACAGAAGATACTAGTGTCACCTGATGTCATCCAGGGGAGGGTGTTTCCAGTCAAGCAAATCAAAAGAGAAATATATATATAAATTGCAATATATGTGTTAAAAATCATATGAACAGCAAAAAGTAACAAACGTAGTGACATTTGCAGAAAAATTTAAAAAGATTATGCATAGGTCCCACAACAATTCAAAGCAGGCTCTCAATATAAGAGTTGAAATCCAAATTCCACTGTTAGCACTACTTAGGTTGAGACCATTTCTAGTGTTCTTCAATCTTAAATACTCCTAGCATGCAGAAGACAAAGTTTCAAAGCAAAGCTAAGGAAAATAACATTTCCCTCCCAGTGTTTAACTAGAAAATCACTGAAGGTAAGTTTAGATAAACATAACCCTTTTCATGTGCACTGAAGAACAAGATCTAGTTTTACTTTCTGTGAGGCAGAATTTTTTTATCCTTCAAAAGGAAATAAAGATATGTAAGTAAGATACACATCAGGCGCTTGGGATTTTAGGATACATGACAGAGACTTTAGATGTAAGGCTACTAACCCATAATGGACAATGCTGAAGTGAATCTTGTTACTCGTGCTAAGTTACCAATTTCTCTTCCAAATAGCCTTGAGAGAATTATTTGTACAACAAAGGTGGTAAATAAAACACTTAAACCAGCGTATAGGGTGGTAAAAAGAAAATTTTAGTTTTAGCTTTCAAGAATAAAGTAAGAGACTTCACGCAGCTTTAGGGCTGCAACTGTGGAATCTGGAGGAAGTTTCAAGGATTCTTTACTTAATACTTTTCATTTTACTAGTTTTTCCAACAAAAGGGAAACAAAATGAAGATAAGGCCCAGAAATGATGTGTTGTAGGATGATTCAGGACTAAAAACTTACCCTGAAATAATGCTGAACTATAAATTCAAATCACAGATCATAGAAGACTGTAAATTTTATTTAATTAAAATCTGGCAGATGAAAAAGCCCTCTACTTCAAAAGAAAGTTCTTGTTCAGTCCCTCAAAAGTGTTTATTGTATATTCTCTGTGTGCAAACAATAGGTCTATGCAATTCTTCACTTTATGATAAGTTGCTTTTAGCCCTTGTGGGCCAAACAGATTTTGATGTGGCTGTCAAGCCCTCCTTCCTATACAGCAAATAATAAAGGCAAGATATAGCAAGAAAAATCATGGGATGAAACTTTTCTCCTTTGCAACATGAGGTTAGAGTATAAGAAAATTTATGAAATTCCTGCACTGTCTTAGAATTGTGCTGTATCTCTTCTTCTAGGTAAGATTTTTTTCTTTTTTAAACAAATGCCATCCTGCAAAACCTGCAGTTAGTCTTGATTTCATGTCCCCTGTTAGAGCCCTACAAGACACTGCTTGTGCTCTCCTTTCAAGAGGAAGACCTATCTATCTATTTTACTGCTTTGTTTCCACAGTGTTTTTAAATAATCATTTTTAAATCACTGGAGTAGTCCAGAGATGGTATGAATAGAAAGGATCACCAAACTCAAGATTAACTACTTAGGCTAACTGGATAGTTAATAATACTTGATCTGCATTAATTTCTGATTTACCATTTGGAGGCACTTCAGATGTCTCCCAGCCCATAGATTTCATCACAGCTTTCTTCCACCTGGCATAGCGAAATTCACTTTCTGAAATTGAGAAATTAGCAAACACAAAAGCCTCTCAATGCATCTGAATACAACTGCAAGTGTTAAGAAGTAAGCACTACAATATTAGCTTTCCACTCTTTTACATAGTACAGTTTGTCTACACAGAACAAATATTATAAAATGCTGCTTTGAATACAAAAACCAAAACAAAACAACCCCAAACCCCACAGTTATGCACAGTAGGGAGACATAAACCTTAAAACCAATTTTCTGCATGTTCACCAATGAGAAGATTTACAAGTAGGACAACATGAAGCAATTGTTATTCATCTAGAAACCTTCAATGTTGAAAATACTGTCTTGAAGCAGGGATTACGGCAGTAATTATAATCAAAATGGTAAAACTGAATTCTGTACCAAAAATTAAGACATAATTGAAAAGACAAAAATGCATTTGTCTTGCACATGGATTAATTACGTCAAGTACATGCCTTCCATCTCTAGAAGCACTTAAGAACTGATGAAAAAGTTAGATAGCTAAAAACCAATGACTAATGTAGGTTTTTTAAAGCCGAAAGAAAAGTCTCCCCAAAATAGTAGATCTGTCCTTGCTACTTCTATGAAAACTCACAAATGCACAGGAACTTTAGCAGACATCTTTCTCAGTAAAAACCTTTCAAGATTTCTTTGATTTTACGTGCTATAAATCAAAAGCTACTAACTGCAATGCCCAGTGCCAAGCTTCTTTCAAAAAGAAGAAAGAAAAAAATCCTCAACACGTTCCCCTGTGGAATTACACTGTTTTAACCATTTTCCAATCTTACTAGTCAATAAATGGCCAAACCAGCAAGTGGTTTCTCTAAACTAAAGTTGATCTACAACATTTGTGAGGATATTCATATATAGCTTTTTGTGTATCAGTATGCTAGACTGCAACAAAGAAAAAACCCAATCTGTTGGACATAAAATACTAGGTTTGCAAGTTCTTAGATAATATGAAAGGGTTTTACCCTCTGGGTTGATCTGTGGTTCAAATCGTTCACATGTCACTGCTGTCAAATCTCCAGGATTCAGACTCCAAATTCCAACTCCTTCTGCAGCTCCTGCTGCCATAGCAGCTCCTAGAGCTGTTGTTTCAGGCATTGATGGCTTTACTGAAGTAAATCACAGAGAAGGCCACGATGATTTTCAATGAAAGTCACCTTGATGACATCAGAACTAAAGATTTACAAATATATCCAGAATGATACATATTTTCTATAACTGCTATATGCTCTCTTTAAATTTACCAACTGCAAACCTCATTTTATTGACATTCACATGGTTATGAGGCTCACTTCATCTATGAGTTGTTCAAGTCTTTAAAATATCTCAGATCACTACTTCCTTCAAGACTGAATCACGCGATTGTCCATTTTCATACCACGTGCAGGGCTGTTGAGCTCAACCATCAGTTGCCTTAGAGTACTTCTGTACTATTTTTTTTTTGTCTTCTCCCTCCTTCCTCAAAGCAGTGATCACTGGCTAAATTACCGGTCTTGTTCCCATGTTCTAGTTATTGTGTGATTAAAAGCATTTATACTTTGGAAAGGCATCTTAAAAGAGGCTGCACACCTGTACTTACTAGATTTGTTTGCCTTCCACAGATGCTATAGAAGACTATCCCACCCCCAAGCTGTCAATGGTAAATCTGTGCCATTAACTCTAGAACTGCCTGCTTCTCTGCTTCAGAGTAGCCTTTAAAATTTTATTGATCATATCCCTTCATCTGCTAACTATGTATGTGCATGGGTAGTATGAGCCTTGTGTATTATGTATTATTAAAGGCAAGATATAATATCTCTAGAGTTAAAAACTTCCCACTGAAGTGTCTCACATTTATGCATAAGAAACATCATGAGGTTTTTCTAAATGATTTTCTAGAAGCAGCATGTTAGGCAAGGTTGTCACATCTATGCAGCAAATTATCAGTCTTCAGTATAGATGAAGATGTATAATATCCTGATGTTACTCAGTGACACACTGAATCTTTAAGAATGCTAATGTATAGCTTACAATACTCAGAAACTCGGGATCTGCTACAGGTGTTAAAATGTGTCTTCAGAACGAGGCAGCCTTTTCACTGACACTGAAATGCTCCAGGTTCAAGTGAGGTCTTTAAAGAGCTTGTAGTATATTGAAACACATCCTTCACAAGCTAAAAAGCCTTTTTATCATTCTAGGGGGCTTCTGTGAAAGAAGTGCTGCATCATCATTTTTAAAGTAGCTGCATTGCTGTTGGAACAGAATAATGATATTGTAAACTTTTATTTGCTTCAGAGAGGAACTCCATTTTCTATGTTTCTGTTTTGTGTTTTGCATGCCAAGAAAACTGGTTTTAAGATTCCCACTTTTGTTATAATCTCTATTTCCTTCTTCGTTGCTGCTGTGGGAGGAAACAGAATGGACAACGTGCTTTGTGCGTCTTATCTGACATTGTAAATGAAATCAAAGTTTTGTGAAGGCAAAAGGAACAGAAAAAAGGGTATTTGCTCTTTGCTGAAATGCAAGAGCAAAACATGAGCAATGGAGGTACAAAGTTCTGATTTATCACTGAGCACGATTGTCAGGGACAAAATGTTGCAGAACAGCATTAATTTCCCTGATTTCAAAATTGTTAGATGTTTAGAAATTGGTATGACAACCTTAAAGTTCAATACCATCACACTGCTATAATATTTCAACACAGTAAGTCAGTGATTCCCTAGGAGAGTGAACCTCAAAACTGGATGCAAGACCTAAGAACTTTTTCTGAAAACCCCGACATTTTCAAGCAGTATAAAAAGACCAGCAACAACAACAAAACAAGCCATCCAACTCGTCCTCATTAGCCATTACAAACCAATGTTGTTTTCAGCTTTAAAATGAAAAGGTAGTTGTAACTTCATCTTACCTACTGGAATACAGAGAATGTCTGATTGGAGTTGCATGAGGACTTTGTTATTGGTCATTCCTCCATCTACTTGTAACTGATTTAGAGGTATCCCACAGTCCTTGTTTATGGCATCTAAAATCTGAAGTAAGAGTTATGTACGTTATGATTTAATTGCAGAGAAATCCATGATACCCTCAGAGTGTAAAATACTGAGAAGTCAGCATTTGCTGAAGAGTGTTAAGCAGATAATTCTCCTCCCCTGTATACTGAGAGGGCAAAACAGAAGTAGTGACAATGCAGTTTTGTTTCATATACAGCAAATACATTATGTTTATTACAGAAATCCCGTGTAGGAGATTTTTCTCCTCTGATGCTCTATAGCCAGCCTATCTGCTGCTTATATGGTCTGAGAAGAAGAATTTTGAAGAAAAGCTGATGACAACCACAACATGTACCAAAGCTAACAAAGGAAGAAGTAATACTAAATGGATTTCTTTAGTTGACTACAGTTTGTCTAGACACTTTCTCTAACTGGTTGCATTAAACTGAAAAATTAAAACATTTGAATTGGCAATCTGGAAGACACGTCAGTAGGAACTACTGAACACTGAACTGTTTTGAAAGAGCAGCCTCTTGAAATATTTTTAATTAGTTGTTGCAAATTGAGAATTTTACATTTCATCAGATAAGACTGCAAAAATAAATTGTTAGTGTAATTTTTTGTAAAATTGTGTTTCCTTCTTTTGGGTACAGTGAAAATAAATGAAAAGTGTTAAAGGCTTTACAAGGGATAATTAACAAAGAGTGGAGTACTTAATTCACTGATACCTATCAATATGCTTTTCAGAGGGTTTCCTAAAACTGTAAGATTTGTCTCAAACCTTAGCTACTGGTAACACCATGGCATTATCCTACAAGTACCTATTAAATGCAGAATAGTGGGTTTTCTAGGGTTTTGTAAAAGCAGCCAATTAATCCTTCCCGTCTTCTCTGCCCTGGTGAGGCCCCACCTGGAATATTGTGTCCAGTTCTGAGCTTCCCAGTACAGGAAGGACGAGGAACTCCTGGAGTGTGTTCAGCAAAGGGCAACCAAGATGATTAAAGCATCTTTCATCTGAGGAAAGGCTGAGGGAGCTGGGCCTGTTCAGCCTGGAGAAAAGACAACTCAGAGGGGATCAGATTAATGTTTATAAATATCTAAAAGGGAAAACGTCTAGAGGACAGGGCCAGACTCTTCTCATTGGCACCCAACAATACGATGAGTGGAAACGGGGATAAACTGCAGCATAGGAAGTTCCACCTGAACATAAGGAAGAACTTCTTTACTGTGAGGGTGACTGAGCACTGGAACAGGCTGCACAGGGAGGGTGTGGAATCTCCCTCCCTGGAGATATGAAAAAATCGTCTGGACAAAATCCTGGTTCATGTGCTCTAGGAGTCCCTGCTTGAGCAGGGTGGTTGGACTAGATGACCTTCAAAGGTCCCTTCCAGATGGCACAATAAAACAAGCAAAAAACTCCAGTGAACATGAAATTGGAAGGTTTTCCCAAGGGATACAAAAGACTTCCATTTTAACTGGAATTAAAACAGAAGAAGTTTGTTTCTGACAAGACAGAACTAACAATGTATCTCTGAAAAACGTACATATATTTTACCTGTGTCACTAAGACTCAATCTGTCAATTTAAGCATGTCTAGAGACCTCATCAGGCACTCCTGTCATTGTGATAAAAGCACACTGACTGAAGTATGAGGAAATAGTAAATCTCTTCAGTTAACTTCACCCTCACTCAGTGTGACAGCTTTATTCCATTCCCTCCTACTCCCAGCCACGTGCCCTGTCTCTTGTTCTGACATTTGCTACACTCCTCTGCGAGGCAGCTGAGGCCATTAATCCAGCAGAAAAATAGCCCGGCAAAAAGAGGGATAATTTTCTGCTGGAAAGTTCATTCAGCTGTCACATGAGCGAAGGGAGGGGAAGAGGGACAAGGAAAGAGAGAAGCAGACAGCAAACCAGACTGTCAGATCAGTTCCCTGTCACTTTATCCTGACTTCTAGTGCCAGAACTATAGATAAATGCTACTACTAAGATCCTTCACAACTTTCTGAGGACTCAGAGGTTGTTAGCACAGCTTCAAAAGCAGCTGCTGGGGTGAAATTTCTGGCTGTCTTTTCTCACATGAGTACTTCTTACCCTGTGTCACCACAGAAACAGCAAGCTGCTTTCCTCCTCTCACATACTTTTAGCTGGGTGTTATTTTAAAACTCAGGATGTTTAAATAACAGCAGTTTAAAAACATGCAATCAAATTAATGTTTGACTGTTACCCTTTGGGATCTAGGGATTTCATTTTCTCCTCTATTTGTATGGAATACAGGGAGCGTAAAATGATAGGCGACAGTGACATAAAGATTCTAAAGCTCAGAAGGTTCTGATACCAACGCCTTTGATTTGGCTGGAGGATTAATTGCTTCTGTGAGAATTTAGGCATGCTGTCGCAGGGTGCCAGCTAAAGCAACACAAGATGTAACGGGCTGGGAGTGGATCCAGATTACCCCTGGTGTGTTTGCTGCTGTCTTGCTTTAACTCATTTTTGTTCTCGTGTACCGAAAGCAACATAAGCGATCTCCAACTCAGCAGACAATATAAAATGTAGTCTCTTATGTTGTAGAACTAACGCAAATTTTTAGTTATGGTACTTGCCTTGTCATTTTAATGTTTCTATGCTCTGCCTCTCAAAATATTCACAAAATATATTCACCTTATTTTAAGTGCTGATAAAAAGCAGGATTGCCACCCCAAAATAATGTACTACCCAATCAGATCATTGTAGCTATGTCCACAGGAACAGTGTTGCAACACTAGCACCACATAAAGAGAAGAATAGCACCCTAGTACAACATCAAGCATATGACTGATCTTCATTAAATCTTTTCAATACCCTCTTTTCCTGAATAGCCACAGTCCTTGTTATCATACTAATTTACAATGAATTTAGGATCTAATTTGCCCTTACCTCTCGTGTTTGAAAGCAGACAGCTTCTAGTGCAGCAAAGGCGATGTGGTTTTTATTTGTAAACTGAGTAAGGCCACAGATAATACTGTTGAAGAGAAGAAAAACCTCAGTTAGGACATACTTGTTCACCAAACATATACTGTTACTTCAGACCTAAGCCTTCTAATTCAAAGCTTATTAGTCCCACTCTAAGATTTTTCTTTAAAAAACAGTATCACCTATCACTAAAATCTTAATAAATTCTCTAGTGCTTTGAGTTCTTAAGGAAAAGCCCAGCTGGGTCAGTGCTGTGCTCTGAATGCTTAAAATTGTTTTCAGTTCTATTCTGATCATCAGTTGCTTCTGTACCTTCAAAGAGATTTTTGGATATGGAAATTATGCTACGTCTAACCACCAGTAAGCTGAATTCTGTCAATGTACTCTGAACTGCAGAGCAAATAATCATTGTTTTATTCTATTTCAACATCTGAGGGATAGTAGAGTACTACACAGAAATGCTGCTATATTTGGTGCTGGATACATGTAAGTTCAAAGATATTAAAGGACATTTTTAGTTGTTGGCTTTCCAAAGATCAGCTTTTAACAGTTAAAAAGTTAAGCACTGTGATCTGAAAAAACTGTAAAAACATATAACACAAAGATTTCTTTTTTTCCTTATGTACAAAGAGTACCTACATTCTAAAGATGCAACTACTCAAAACCTTGGGAACGAGATACTCTTTAAGATTTCTTTTTTCCCTTTAGGAAAGTTACTTTATATTTAAATTTTTTATGCTTCTGTGACTCCCAGGACATGTTGTGATTCCAGCAACAGTAGGCAAGCTCACAATAGCAGAAAAAACAAATAGAAGGTTATTGTTTGAACTAGCAATTCTAACTAGTACCAGCTAGTTAAGTCTTAACAACTAGGCAAGGGACTAGAAGTAGAAGAGAAAAGAGTATTCAACAGACTGGAAAGAAAGCTGGACATAAGGGGAAGGAGAAGGAGGAGAAGTGTGGAAGAATTAGACAGCCGTATTATTTGAGATAGTGAATGCAGCAGCCACAGGAAACTGAGCTCAGAAAACTAATCACCAACAATAAATTCTTCATTTTCTATTTTTGTTGCCTGGCAGCTCACAGGTATGTCTCTTCCCCAGGTATCCTCCTTCTCTTTAGGGAGATGAAAATCCTTTCAGAACCAGAATTGTGTGAAGAAAAAAAGCTGTCCCTGTTAGTGTCAAGAATGATAGAACTATCTTATACTTGTCCTCTGAAATGTTTCCCCTGTCCCCCTTTTTTTGGCGTGGCGAAAGGAGGGTGAGTAGCTGAGCTAGCTAATCCTTTTTCTCCCAGCAGCAGTTACTGGTTTGAACAGATTAAATACAAAAGGGAAACACAGTTGTTGCTTGAGGATACCACAGAGAATGATGTATCCAGACATGTAAAGGAACAAAAAGAACTATTTCACATACCTGGAAGGACTAGAGACAGTATTTGTAAAATCATTAAATCTCCCTGCAAATGCAGTGTTTAGTCAGATCCTTACCCCCTTGCACTGGGTTCCCAGTATGGTGCATACAGTCCTGAAAATGCTGGCACAAAGTAGCAGCCATAAGAAGTCCCCGCTTCAGCGGCCAGTTTTTCTAATGCACAACAGAAACAGTCTTCACTTAGCTTTGTACAACTGCACCAACACTCAACACCAACACTTAGTGCTCTTATTACTTAAATAGGGAAAATATTCAGAATATTATACAAAAATAATCAAGCCTCACATGATTCAAAAGGACAGCTAACTCTGGAACTCTGCTCCTCGTTAACCAGTTGTCCATTTGCAACAATATGAATGGGAAATAGAGCACAGGGGATTGTGGGAAATGTAAAATGAAAAATCAAAACCAAAACCCGAAATAATGTACTCAATATTCTGACCTAGATCCTGTAACATTTTCAAAGGGTATCCTGTGGATAAAGAATGCAACCTTCAAAGCAATCCAAAGGGTCACACTACACTTGCATTCAAGTCAAGGCAAGCAAGTGAAACTGGATCAAGACCAAAGGGAGTTAAGAACTAAATTCCCATTAATTTCAAATGGATTTACAGTTCTAAATTCTCAGCTTACATATTTAATCACAAGGCCAGCTACGAGGAAATCTGAAGTTTCTTAATATCTGAGTAATAACTTTGGATATCTGAACTCCCCAATATTAAAATGTTTGTAATTTAAAAAATTATATCTAAACATTTAGAACTGCAAAGGAAGCAATGCTAATGTGCAGCTCCTTATAACAAGAAAGGATTTTTTTCTGTTTTTGTAAATTTCTTCTGTTTGCATTGATCACAGAAGCATAGCAATAGAGAAAAGAAGTAGAAAACTTATTCAAAGAGTCTTTTTAAAATGGTACTTTCATACAGATTCCACTGAAAAAAGGAGTGAAGGGAGAAGGAAGGACATGTTCAGGGAAACAGGAAGAGATGATGAAGTCCCACATCACTGGCACTTTAACAACACTGACAAGACTGAAGTTCTAGAAACTCAAACCTTCCAAAGGTCTAGTCAAACTTGTGAAGTCAACAGGTACTGTACTGTTTCAACAGTTGGTTAATTCACAAGATAGTAGTTTATACTCTTTGGTATGATCTGCAAAGCTTTCTCACAGAAAAACAGACTGACATTTTAAGTTCTTGCCTAGTCTTTGAAGTTTTACATAAAATTTCAATTCTAATTTTTTCCACCTTTGAATAAGACAACCAAATTATTAAACATACATAATGAATTGCTTTTTAATCATAAATCTCATTAAATCAGTCACATTCAAACTGCTACATTTGCATGCTTCCGACATTTTCTCCTTTTTCAAAGTCTGATATATCCCTAGCTTCTGTAATGTCACACACCAACTTGTTTCAGTTCAGCTCAAACAGAAAACCCAAATGCTAAAGGATTACTGTATTCTTAGTCAAAGCAAATTACCATCCTCCACAATTCCTTTTAGAGGCAGCTTTGCAAATGAGGTCACTAACTCAATGGATATGAAGTCTTCTACATAAATTGTTGTGTATGTAGGGCTTCAAGTTCCCATGTTTATGACAGGAATGAATATGTAGATTTAGGATTAAATATGCTCTGGGTTTTGTAGTAGAGACTTCTAAAATATTCTTGGCTCTGGAAAATTCAGTATTGTAAGAAACCAGGAAATACACTGTACTGAATATCTGCTGGCTAGGGAAACTACTAACATGTACAGACTGCAATAGAACAAAGCTGACAAAGGGCTTCAAAGACCATATTGATGTGCTGTATGAAATACATGTATCAGTGATTTCACGGATGCAAAACAAATTGTTAAAACACAGTGAAATATACATATCTTCCAGCTTTTCTTTATATGAATATTTTGAGCTTTCACTCAACATTAGAGAAATCAAGACATAGGAAACTAAACAGTTGCAAATTGTGAAAACTCACCAACTTCCTGTGAAGTCTTAACGATACCTAGATTGTCCCTCAGCCAACGAACAACAGCACCAGCTATTGCAACAGATCCCTGAAGGAAACAAAATCATGACACCAGTAGGAGACAACTGATAGCTTTGCGTTCCTTTTTACAAGACTGGAGAGGAGGGGTAGCTGTGGCCTCCAACTGCAGCCTTACAGTTTTACAGCTTTACAGCTCAAAGCACTCCTAAGAATGCTCACAAACAAACCACTCCTAGGAATGCTCACAACCAAACCACAAGTTTCCTGGCAGCTGGAGTCTGACATGTGAAAATGCCAGCAGGCTCCATGTAGAAAAGGTGTATAATTGTAGGATTTTTTCCATGGAGGGGAGTTACCATGCCATTTGCTAGGCAGTCTTCTGGTCTCTCTAATTTAGGTCTTCTCTTGAATATATAGTCACGAGGTTCAGTGGCCTCAGCCTTCTTTTTTTCTGACAAATTAAGATTTTTACGCTTTAATTTAAAAAATCAAGACTGATTATGTCTAGAGTCTAAATACAAATGCCCAGACAGACAGGAAATTTAGGCACATGTGTTTGCCAGCAAAATTCCTCAGTTGCCTCAGCAAATGACTCTGAATGGCTCCATCATATCACAGATGAATGGCATGGCTGTCATCTCACTTTAAAGTCCAAATGGACTTCTCTACAAGACAGTTTCAAGTCTACTAGACTAAGCTTCACCAAGTAAAATGGGAGTAGCACTATATATTCATTCAAAGCCACTGCTAGAAGGAGCAGGGGTGTTTTCTAACCAGCCAGCTATTACAGTTACAAGATACGGGTTTGATTAAAAGGCTGGATCTACATTTCTTGCGCCTCTCTGGAAAGTGTCTCAACCAGCAGACTGTAGACGACTCTAATATGGATACAGGATAAAGAATACTTAATATCTTCTGTTCAAGCCACTTCTTCAGATAATATCATTAAAGACTTGGAGATTAGTAAACACCCACGTGTTTCAGCATGCAGAAATACAAATCACTCTCAAGACAGTTCCAGTTCTTGCTTTAAGAACATGTGTTAAAAATAAAATAAACCGCTCACACACCTGCACAAAATGAAAACCTCAAAGTTCACCAGAACATGGCAAATGCAAGATCAACTTTCCTTAGGGAACAAAAAAGGAAATGAACACAGCCTCCCACAGCCTAGTCAAGTACTGTAAGCCACAAACTATTCACCCAGTGAAGAAAATCCTGTGTGTTGTCTTTGTTTTACATGGAAAACATTGGCTCTCTACAAAAGCTCAATGGGAACAAAGAATTCAGCTTGCATGTTTTGAGAATAAATATAAGGTCAAGCCCACTAAGCAACACAGGTGGAAGAATAATCATCCTACTGATCCTGATTAAGCTTTGGGGCCAAATAGGAGCTCAGCTGATCTGTGTTTCAAGAAGCAGAGCTTTAGACCAATGAATCCCGAAGTCATAGTAAAAATCAAATTTTCTACAGAACTTGGATAACCTCAGAGTTGCATGGAGAACTGGGAAATTAAATTCTGGAAGTAGGCACCTAAGTCTTAGTAGGTAAAAAAAAGCTCAACTGTTAGAGGACTCCTGTCCCAGAAATTTGGTTCAGATTTTTAAAAGTTAGAAGTAAAATTCGTTAGAATGAAATAAAAACCAAAGACATTTAGTTAGGCCTTTTATTATGAGAGAATAACTGAAACACTAATACTTTTTCCCTCTTTTTAAAACCGTTTTCAGTACAATTTTTTAAAAAATGTATTTATGACATTTATTAAAGATTTGAAAGACTGTGTAAGAGAAAAGATGTTTTAGCCACCATGCCCTGAAAATATAAATGACTCAATGTAGAAATATTTTTATTAGATTACATGATACAGATTGGAGATAGGGATAACCAAAACCACACATAAGCCTTGAGGCACACAAGCTATAACACAAAGCTGTTTTGATTTCCATGCAACTGAAGAGTTTCTCTGAAGATAACATAAAGATACTACAAAACACAAGTAAACAAGAACATGTATCACTATAAAAAGGAAGAAATTACTGTACTTACCTCTAGTGCATAACAAACAGGTTTGTCTCTGCCCAGTTTGTAAGCTATTGTGGTTAGAAGGCCATGCTCAGAAAACACACACTAAATGGGGAAAGGGGAAAGAACAGGTAAGGCATGAACAGGGGCAGCAAATATTTAAATAAATATATTGAAAGGATAATAAACAAGAGACAAAGCCTTCTCTGGATAGAACGTGTAAACAAATTATCAGTCACTCTAAATAAACACCTAAGATAGAACCCTCAGATCACTGGTGTTAATTCTTATTTGCACAAGCTGTCTTAGATCTTTCCAGTCTCCCAATAGAAGAGAACTGGGGACGTTTAGAAGAAGGTGTGAATGAGAAGGAAGCCAAAGCTTTGCATTATTTATTCAACTACAGCTACAAAGAAACAATGGGAGAAAACAAAGGGAAGAAATAAAACAGCCAATACAAGGAGAAAAGCATGTGGTTAAGTAACACAATCCTCTGCACTTTTAGGTTAAGAAACACGTACAAGGAAAGAGCAAGAAACTTGCTACAGAAGTTCCTTTTGGAAACTTAAGGAGCTAGGAAATGGAGCCTTCCTGAAACACCTTGAACAAATTATTACTTTCTACTCCTTCAGATTTCAGTATGCATTTTGCCTTATCTCTAGTAATATAATTGTCACTAATAAGTTTAAGAAAGGCTAATATATAGTTGTACTGAAGAACTTAAATAAAGATTGTAAAAAAAAAAAAAAGAGTGAAGAACTGTAAAAATGCAACTGACCTTCTGACCTGTATTGCACAGCAAGAAACATCCTGTTCCATACCTAGCATGAAAGCAAAGGAAAGTTGAAACCAGGATGTTTGAAGAATAACCTGTTACTGCAATTCATGAATCCATAACTCCACTGTGGAGAATCTAGACACCACTTTTTGCCCCTTGAAGATTATGTTGCCATTAACTGATGAAAAAACCATCCTCAAAAAGCTGATTTCAATGCAGCCTGGAGCTGAAAATTCTAGTCCCAGATCTCTCTGCCTATTTCTTGTATAATAGTTGATTAAGGAGCAGAAATGGCTGAAAAATAAGTGTGAATTCCTCTTTGGTGGCAGTGTTTACCTACTTCAATTTAAGCTGATTATGAAAGCTACTTTATAAAATAAATATTTCACAATATTAAATTCAAGCTTTTAAAGAGGAAAAACTAAGAAGTCTTGTTCCTATCACAAAGAAGAGGGCTTTCTTTAAATATATTCAGTTCAAAAATTTCTAAAAATGGCATGTTTCTCAAACGAAGACCACATCACACGTATGTGTGCATACACACGCGAAAGAACACAGTTAATAAAAAGAGTACAAAGTACTCATAATCCATTCTGAACTTATTCCAAGAAATTATAAAAGTTCTCTGCCTTATTAATACCCTGAAAATTAATAGCTCAAAAAAGTACTGAGAAAGTCTTCAGTTACATCTGGAGAGAAAAAAGGTAAAGCAATAACATAAATAGATTAAAAACATATTAGTTTTGCCTTTTCATTTAGCTAGACTTTTTTCAAAACGTCTCCTGCATTATAGAAGTATCTTTTATAAAAATACTTTGTGACAATATTACTTAGAATCATGTTTGTTTTACTAAAATACAAGTCCACTAACCATTAAATTTGTGTATAAATATAAAAGATAAATTGAAAGTTAATGAGCAACAAGTATAGATTAATGTGTAATTAAATCTGTGAAAGTCCAATACTGTGTGTGTACCTACATGCTCAGTTAAGCACACAGTTGTAAATGGAACAGTAAGTCATTTAAGCAGAGTGCTTTTCCTCAAATGAATGTTTGATTACACCAGTTGCCTGATTCAACTGATCAGCTCTTTTAAACAAGTGACACTAAGAGGCTGAGGAACAGAAATAGGAAAAAAATTAAAAAAAGGAAAATTCTCTATGCTGAGCTAGACACTGAAGCAAAACTAAGCACAGTAATGGAAATGAAGCGTTCCCATCTCTCAATGCTGTGGTTTTTTTGTCATTGAAGTCTATGTAATCTAATTCACATGGCCTGTGTGTTTAACTGAAGGTCACAATTTAAATGACACTGCAACTGTCTTAATCTGTGTTTTGGAGAATTTTAAAATAAAAAAGTTCCTGTCACACAGAGATACTTCCTTACAGTGACTTTGTTCCAAAATATATCTCACAAACCATTTAACTTTAGTATCTTCATTATTTTATATAAAAAGCAGGACACTGTTTACTTTGTAGGTCAACACAGTCAAAAGGCAGAGCTGTAGTTATGCAGTAACTACAAAAGCATTTGGAAGTTAGCTTGAAAGGGAACATAACAATTCAAAACAGAAGAGTGATGTATAGTTTATCTCACAACTTTCATAATAACTTACGTGTTTTTTGCCTGCCCATCTTGAAAACACATTTGCCCAACAAGAGCAGCAGACTGGTCACCCAAGCACTGAAAAGAGAGGGTTTTTTTTCTGAGCGCATGTCTGCACATGAATCACATGCATGAAAAAGGAACATGAACAGATATATCTAACTATAACTCTAATCTATGAGGAGCATGCAGGTAACTGGAAGTAAGGAAAAGTCTATAGAGATAACCTGTGCTTTTTACTACCCTTCATAAGAACTGCAAATGAAATGTGTCCTGCTATTTACAGTGAACAAATTACAGAAATCAAAATTAGAATTTACTATCTTTATGCATGTTATCTTGGAAAAAGCTGAGAATCTGACCAACATTTCTGGATTACATATACACTGAACTCCTTTTATATACAAAGTGGAGCTTGCTTTCATTTTGTAACGTTACTCATTTACTTAGAGATTCTAAGTTTCCAACGGCACTGCACATATGCATTAAAGCTGTCAGCTGTATTTCATAACTTACTAATGAAGAACCTAGTCAAGTAATAATTCAACTTCAAAAGTTCACTTCATGATTATAATGAAATAAAAACCTATCAACTTAATCTGTAGCAGGATTCACCCATCCTAAAGCTTTTTCCAGTGAAGATATCTTCATGCAGTATCAGGTTCTCATGTCAGAAGCTGAGTTGAAGTAGGACTTACCCCAGAAATTGGTACACCTGTCAAAGCTCCAGATTTCTGATTCACAAAAAGAGAAAGAAAAGTTCCAAGTTAGCTTTCCATGACTACAATTTAAGGCAATAAAAAAGAAGCTAAACCTGTCATGCTAAAAGGAAAACAAAGAAGAGTCACTTAAGCAATATGGTTCAGTTCAGGTGTACAATGGACTTCAGCTTAATGCCATTCATGCCTAAAACACTAAAAATTAGAGAGCGGGAAATTTACAGGTATAATTTATGTCATCTCAACAGTTTTTAACATAAATTTTGTTGAAATCATAGTACAGAAAATTAGGTCAGTGTCAAGTGTAAAATGCAAAAGTGCAAAAATGGTAAAGTGACTAGAAAAAAACGTGACTGTGATGACACACTAAGCAAAGACAGATGCCTCATTTTAAGATACAGAACTTTAAGTCCCTCATAGAACTTCTTCCAAACACTACTGTATAATTTTTCAATTGCATTCTCGCAATAGGTATCATAAGAAACTTGTACTCTGATTATTTTTACTTCTTTCATTAAATTGGTTTTTGTGAAATTGTGAAAATCTATTTTCGGTGAAGCCATGCAAGTGCATTTCCAATCTGATTTTTTCTTTAAATTCTCATTTTAATTAACTGGATTTAAAGTAATTGAGTTTATAAATGAACCGAAAAATTCCTGCATGAATCTGATGTTTCACTATAATAAAATGAATATTTGTAGACAGAATGTCCCGCTTATAAGATAAGACAGACAACATTTATCAGCCAGTAGCTGTATGTTTTACTTCACTATAAAAATAAATATTCAACACCCTGCAAATTAAAGCTAACACATACATCAAGATTACATTTTAGAAAAAACTTGGTCATGAACTCTAACTGTAATATCTCAAATCTGGGAACACCTGCCAAATTTATTGGTCTAGAAAGTGTGCTTTTACTAATCCTTAAACCAATGGAAATGCACAGCATCTGAACAGAATGGATAAGATATAGGCAGTCAGCCTAATGGAAGCCTCTACTCACCAGGCTAGGACAGATTTTCTACAGTCAGCAATAAGGAGAAAAAGAAAAAAAATGGAAGGAAAGGGGAAGAGAAACAAAAGTTGACATTTAAAGTGGCCAGCTATTCTGTTTCACTTGCCAGGTAGTATCTGTTTCCATTTACCACACTCATTCAGCTTAATAAAACTCACTGTTGTTCAATCTTCACATTAATCAAAGTCAGCGATGGCTTCTAGTGGTATCTCCATTAACAGATTAGCAAAAATTCTTATATTTCAGGCAAATTACTTTATTTTAAGTAAAAACCTCACAACTTGTCTTAATTACAAAACACTTACATGTTCTTAGTAAACAATAGGGCAAAGTACCAGGAAAAAAATGCAAAATCACATCATTCAGTTTATTCAATTCTGAAGCTTTTAAGTATGGATTAGATGCCAGTGTATCTGAAGAGTTGGTGCTGCACCCAACTTGAAACCTCAGCCCAGTGATACCAATTAATGATTTCCTCCTAAGTAATATTCACAGCTGCATTGGAAGCAGTGTGATTTTACTCAGTGCCATGTAAATATACATGGTAAGAGAACTTCATTTTTCAAAAAGAAAGCAATCTAAGGTGTCACTTGTGATTTTCGCGTTCACAGAAACTAACAAATCTTGCCTTCAGTTATATGGAAATAAGACATTACACCACGTCTCATCCAGTCTCCTTAGATCATGAAGATTTCCATAGCAACTTTCATCTCTTCTTTTTGACTGTACAAGAACTAAAAATATTGTGCTCTAATATCAGCAATCTCATTCTTTTAATCTACTGATTATACATTCCATTCTGGTGGGTAGTTTCTAAATCATTAAGAAATTGTAATTAAAAAATCAAATTGTTATTCTTATCACAGAAACCTCTCCCATCTTGTTTTGTCTATTCGACACTTAATAGAGAAAAACAACAGATACTCAACTTCATGTAATATTACACAACAGTAGATAATGACATACTAATCATAAACAATACTGGTCTGGAAAAAAGCCATTAGTATTTATCTATTGAAATCCTGAAAATCTACATTGACACAGCTATATTTTTACAAGATTAACAGGAAAACATACCATCAGGCCATAAATCTCAGAGGAGCTTCGTACTTTTGGAAGTATTTCCATAGGAATATCAAAGAACCTGAACACAATACAAAATAATTTATATATATGGTCAGAGCTAAATCAGAAAGCATTTTGCATTTATTTTCTTAAATAAGTTTAAGCTCTAAAAAAAAAAAAAAACCCAAACTATAAAAGGAACTTTGATTTCTAGGGTTTAATTCATCACTACACTTTTTTCCTCATTTCCAGCACGTGACACTGAATTATGGAGAAAACCAGCATATGGTTCAATATTTTGAAGATGTATCCAACTCTTTCACATGGGAAGTCATTCCTCTCCCAGCAATATCTTTATAATATTGTTACTAACAAATTTAAATTTAAAAGAGACACTATCAATATAAACATCTTACAAATCTGATTAAGGAATAAACTATTAAATGTCATTGTTTCCATCAACCAGTTTTCCACCTACCGAAAAAACCAAGGCTCTACCACTTTTAATCAATCCAGAGAGTTGTAATTTGGACACTGGGAGAACAATGAATCTTAATTATTAATGTTAACAGTAAATACAATAGTAATTGCTGATCTTACTCTAGATAAGAGATTCTTACTATTAAATTAGTTTCTTCACACATCCCTTATGGAATTTATTTAAACAACAGTATAATTGAAAAACTGAGCTTACTGGCAGAGCTCAGGATCCCACTCCAAGGAATGAATGTTGAACAACATTGTTCTACTGGCATTGGTTACATCTGTACAGTGAACACCTCCATTCTTTCCACCTGTTAAACTCTGAAAGAAAACAATATCAACAGTATTCACCAAGAAAATATATAGGTTTACTTCAACAAATTACAAAAAATAATTCTAGATTTACAAAGCTTTCAGCTTTGGACTGGGAATTCTGATATTTCTGCAACAACTAAAGAGGCAGTCCTGATATAGAGGAACAAAGTCATGAGAGAGGTAATAAGGGTACGGCAGCACCTCCTGGATTCTTATACTGCAAAGGTGGTTAATGCACCTTTCTGAAGTCCAAGACTTTTTGAAAAGCATGAGCAAAATTTTATAGCAACTTATAAATGGTAAACTACTCATAAGCATCTACAAAAAAATATAGCGATACAGGAACAGTAAAAGTTCATCTTGTGAGGAACTTCAATGGAATTTCTTTAGTGGCTTGTACTGACACCACTGTGTTATCAGTGGGCATCATGTGTCACAGTACTTTGCACAGAAATTTGCATAATATGGAAATTCATTCATTAATAAAACTCACAAACACATACCCATATAAGCCATGAATCAATAGTCCCAAACATAGCTCTTCCATCATCAACTGCTTGCTTAATCTCTTCTACATTATCCAAAAGCCATCGAAGTTTCACTGCACTAAAATAAGTGCTAAGTGGAAGACCAGTCCTAAACTGTAAAATAATTAAAAAATAATTTTAAGACCATGCACACATCTTTTCCACAAATACTGTAGTTATCTATAAAAATAGTGATAGTAAGAGAAAAATCAAAGACACAAAACTCAGAGAAATCACACAAGCTTGTTATTTAAATAAGTACTAAGTACACAATACACAAGTCTGAAAACATCAAAAACAAATGACCACTGCATTAATGGACAAAGATCAAAGCCGATCCAAATGCAGTTCAAAGACCATTTACATGGCAATAATTGTTTGCAGAAGTCCTGTCCTTATCTAGGATATCTCCATATGACTAGACAGCAAGTAATGACAACAAAAATGAGTAGCATGACAGAGGAAAGAGAGAATTTGTATTCTACTAGAACTTAAAAATCAAGTAAGTTTATATGCTTTGTGACATCCATTTCCTGTCTATAAGAAAATACATAATATATAAAATACATAATGTTTATACAATCAGTCAAGGAAAATATAAATCAAAGAATTATAACACCTTTTTGCAAGCTTTTATTTTTTTCAAATGGTGTAAATATATATATATCTCTCCATATAATAAAAAGAACCAATTTGCTCTTTATAAAACTTCTTCCCATTTCTCAGATTGGTTGCAATTGATTTCAATATTAAGGCATAAGATGAGAAAGGATAATATATTTCACTTCAATAAATTATTTTCCAAACAGTTTTTTTATACTTGCTCTTAATTTTTGTGTGTGAAGTTTACTTATCTTTGGATAGGTCACACATGAATAAGTCTCACTAACGATTACTCATTTAAATTCTCTAGTGAGATATGTAAGGAGTGTTAACCACTTATTTTGAGGAAAAGAAACATTTTCCAGTCTCAGAGCTGTAGTATAGTATTAAGCACTTTTTTTTTATTACTTGACAAGATAAGAAGGGACTAGAAGCTAAAGCTGACTTACTTTTTCCAAAACATTATATACTGTAGCAATAAGAGTTCAGCTACTATTTAAATGTTCTGGAATATCTCTTACCTTAAAGAAGGCTTTGTTTTTTCCTGGAATTCTTTTAAGAAGCCGTTCAACTGTTGACTGGGTTCTCAGGTCAAGCCACACTTAAAAACACAAGTAAAATTAACTGATCAACTGATATAATACATGAAAAGTGGCATGTACAAGCTGCTTCTAATAAACTAGAGCTCTTGCCAGTAAATTCCTGCCTTTATTTTTAGTTTTTCATGTAGTTGAAAGAATATTGTATTGCCATTGTATTTTTAATGCACTGTTGCAAAAATTAAAAATGGTTAGATAAACTCATTTGATTTAGAAGAACAAACAGTTTGAGAAATCAAACAGGATTTTCCACATAATAGGATATATACTTTCCTCTACCAGAGTATAAGCAAATCACTAATACTACTTTGTTTAGAGCACATGACTGTCATTCAACTAGGAGGTTAAAACAAATAGGAGGTTGATTATTTACTATTTCTATGAAAACTTTGAACTGTAGTGCTCTGTCAGAGTTATCAAGGTACAGCTGGACTTCAGATAAAGCTGTAAACAACATATATTTTAATAAAGAAGAGTCCTAGTTTTTCAGTTATACTATACTACAATAAATCTGGCAATTGACATGGCCTAAAAAGAGCAAATCTAGACAATTACCATTTCTCAGCTGACATAACCTGAAAAGCCAAGGTGAATGAAAAATAAAATTCCAAATCAGTAAGTATTCATTAAACCTGCTTAACATGGTTTTCCTTTAAAGTTAAATCAAAAGCACCTAAAAATTTAGTAAGCTCCTTCATTTAAAAGGAAGTGATTAATCATAAGTTTGAGTGTCATTACATGCCAGGGATGTACAAAACCTCTCAGGAACGGTGTTTTTTGTTAAAAGCCCATAATGTAATTTATTAACTATTAACTAATAATTTTAACAGAACAGGATTTTTTAAATTGCACTGGTATACACATACACATAGCTTATGAGACAGATATAAAAAAATCAAAGTTAGTAGGCTAAGCCACAATGAGATCTGGACAGGAAACTAGGAAAGTTTTTTTCTACAACACACTGATTTTATTATATTACATACTCAGAAAATATAGTAGTTACCAATAGCATTATAAAGAGGTTCTCCAGTTGTCTTGTCCCAAACCACTGTTGTTTCTCTTTGATTGCTGACTCCAATGGCTTCGGGACAAAACAGAAAGAAGTATCCTTTTCAGAAAGTTTGTTTTCCTCTTTTGGGGGATGAGGGAGGGAAGGGAGAGGTGGAGAGGAGGGAGGAACAGGTAAGGAGAAGAGGAAAGTAAATGGGAAATAAAAAGCTTCCAATTTTTTCATGTTAAAATCTAGAAATATTATTTCTAAAAACTCATCATTCAACTTCTGCTGCTTAACCTATGCGCCCTAAATCTCTCTCTCTTTTTTTTTTTTTTTTTGCCACAAACTGAGACAGCAACAACACTGACAGGGAAATTAGCTTTTCCCAGTAAGTCCTAATTTAAATTGCAGAATTTCTTCATTCATCACTTGTCTCTGTGATTTTGCAAGAATAGGTTAAGTCTCCTTTGTAGATTTTGCATGGCTAATGCACATGAAGGACATATCTTCTCATTACTCCTCCCAAACAAACTGCTCTCAATTCCAATTTAACATTTTCTTTGAGGCCAGCATGTGCTGACACTTTTCTACTTATTGACTTAAAAACTGGAGAATCTGACTTGCTCAACCATGAGTACGTTAAAGCTCTCAGTTACCCTTAAGTAATAGGAATACCTTTTATGTTAGTGATGTCTATGTTCAGTTGTTGCAGTTTCTCACAAGTCCTTTCCACACACTCATGGACAGATTTTAAAATTTCCTTTGGATCTTGTTCCACCCATCTTTAACAAAAAGTAAACACCAGTTAATAAAAAGAAAGAAAAAAAAAAACATTAAAAGCATATACTCTGCTGCCAAAGTCCTATATATAGAATAAAACAAAGCTTTTGGTCAGTTAAGAATAAACAAACAAAAAAAAACACCTCAGGGAACAAACCAAGCAATTTCTATGGACTAAGCTGAAGACTATGATTAAATTGTAAAAATGACCAGCTTTACCACTTTAAATGAGACTTTAAGTCTCATTTAAACTTCAAAGTTTAAGTTTTAAATACATTAATTTAAATAATAAAAATAATAATTTAAATAATAAAAATATAATTTTAAAATAATAATATTTTAATAATTATTTTAAAATAATAAAAAAAATTAATTAATTTAAATGATAAAAAAGCATAATAAAGTGGTTAAAGTCAAACACTAAGTATTTTTAGTTTACATAACTCAGAGCACATACCAGACACCCAATGTAGGGCTTTTTATGGCATCTTTCCTACCACACAGTATTTTACAGGAGAAACTATGCTCGTAATCATTATTAATCAACTTCAGCTCTGATCATTCATTGATAAAAATACATAAGCTCCTCCAAAATGTACACTAACACAAAAAACTACAGAAAATCCTTACCCTTCCTTAGGGAATTTCTGCTGTAATTCAACTTGATGGTGACTCAAGAGCTCTGCTGTTTTCGCATTAAAAACCTGCAGATAAATTACACAATGGAATTTTCTATGAACACCGAAGTTTAAACAACAACAAAGTAACATTTATTCTTTTGAACAAATACAGTGCCATGATAATTCATAGTCATTTTCTGTCATGAATCCAAATATTCATGTAACCTGGATTCAGACATATGAATTTTTGTAATTAACGTGAGCAAAGAATATTTTGGTAAGCTTTGCTGTCAATTATAACTGCTTTTTTTTCCTGTTGTATTGAGAAAGAACAATTTTTTTCTTGTTGAGGTTGTAGAAATTAAACTAATGCTCCATTTTAGAATATACCTCTCAGTAAAATACCCACTGCTAGTCAGAATACTGTTTCTTTAATTCCTGCTCTGATGCTGTAATGCCAGAGCTATGCCTTTTCTTGTGGTAGCTCACTTTTAGGAAGAGTGATTTTAACAGACAGACAATCGCAGAGGTGACCAAACTGCAAAGAAAGAAAAAGCACCTGGGCAGAACCCAGTTTGTTGCAAAACAAACTACAAATACAAAGCTCATAAATAGTCTGAC
This sequence comes from Antrostomus carolinensis, assembly GCF_000700745.2. NCBI lineage: Eukaryota > Metazoa > Chordata > Aves > Caprimulgiformes > Caprimulgidae > Antrostomus > Antrostomus carolinensis. The sequence goes on along the minus strand of NW_010297402.1, from coordinate 6,624 downwards.
AAGAAAAGAACATCACTGCAGCAACATAATACAGTAAAAAAGAGAAAAAAAACATGCAGAAAAGTGACTTAGATTTGGATATACTACAATAAAAACCAGCAGAGTAGAGACTCCCGAGGACCATACTAGTGGCTGTTCTTAAGCAGAGTCTCTGCCTTGCAGTACAAGCTCAGCTAGAATACACAACGATCTTCATTAACCACCAGTGGCCTGTTTCCAAAAGGAATCTACTGTGGCCAAGCTAAGATGAACCCAGTAAAACATCCAACTTAATTGTACAATGAGCAAGCCAGCGTAATTGGGCAATGAGTTCCTGTGAAAACGCCTCTTTCTCACTAGGACCATGCAGAATCTTTTGTCTGAAGAATGTGTGGGGACCTAGAAAGTAAAGTCTAACAGCAGACTCAAGTGAACTGCAGAACATGCCAGCAGGACACCATCCTATCTTTTTATGGCAAGCAGAAGAGGATCAGATTTAGAAACCACTCTTGTGCTAAGGGTACAAAATTCAGTTATACCTATCCACTCTCTAGGACACAACTGCTCTTTTCTAGACTTCCTTGGTAAAGTTCTCTTCCCATTCTCATTTCAGGAATTTCTCTGCAAGGTTTTAATCCATAAACTCTGGATTTCATTTAGATAGTATAGTTTATTCTGAAACTATTAGAACAATTCTGACAAAGAGCACATGAAGTTCTGATTCTCCAATTTCTTTAAAACCTTAAAGTGTATCTTTAGAGTTGAAACTTTGAAGTTTAGAAACATGCTAACATATTGGAATCGTAGAATAATTCAGACTGAAAGGGACCTTGGGAGACCTCTAGTACAACCTCCTGCTCAAAGCAGAGTCAGCTATGAGATTAGACCAGGTTGCTCAGGAACATTTTCTGAGCAGATGTTGAAAACCTCCAAGGATGGAAATAGCACAACCTCTCTGGAAAATAATAAAATCAACTTTTTCCCCTCCACTCCCAGAAAAGAAGTCTTAGAAAGGTACATGATTGTCCTTTTCTGTTATCAGTTGGAGAGATTACATAGAAAAAACACCACTGAATTCTTTTTACTGTATTTACTTATCTATGTGTCACCTACCAGCTCAGGCTTGACATGAAACTATCCTAATAAAAGGGTGAGCTCTGTCAGTACTGTATGCTTGGAAGGAACTAGTATAAAATGCTATGCAACACAGTCAATAGGAAGGTTTTTTTACTTGAAATTGCCTTTCTGCCAAAAGTGTAGTAACATTTACTAAATTTTTATAATAAAGACAGAAAGATAGTATACTTTTTATTGAACCTGTATGTATCTGACATGCTAACAATGTTAAATATCATTTGTTAATCATTCAGTATTAATAATTCAGTGTTGCTTGAGACCGAAGGCAGTGCATAAGGATTCCTACTGTTAGCAGGAAATAAATACAGGTTCAATTAGACAAGGTCATTCATTGAAACTAGAATGTGTGACCTGCAGATAATAAAGGGTGATGTCTAGTACAGCAATGCTTTCTGCCTCCTTCTAAGCAAGCTGCTCTAACAGCAATAAATTCTCAACAGAAGCAGTAACACTACAAATGCAGAGATTTTTCATGCCCATAGAGAACAGCCAGGTAAACACACTCTCCTAATCCATCACAAACAAAACCACAAGCTTCTGACATCCTCAGCAATAGCAGCAGACACTCCCTGCACCTCAGGGCAAGGGATTAAAAAGTTTCACTGAGAACAATACCATGTTCTACAGTGATAAACAGAATTCTGATACACGAAAGGATGACAAACATAACTGAGTCATTACATTTAAACCTAGGTGATGAACAAAGTAGGGAATAAATGGGATGTCCCCTCCTTCCCTGCCTCCTCCCCCTCCCCCCAAAAAAAAAGCCCTGCTGACAAAAAGCCCCAAATCATCCTTGTTTCTCTCTGACAGTGGTGACAGAGAGAAACAGGTGACAATAGGTATGAGTAAGTCAGATAAGGTCAACACGCTCCTGTTGAAACAAGTCTGTACTGTATTTCTGTCACTGCTTTCCTTCCTCTCACATTGATTAAGAACTTGTTCCAGTTTATGATACTGTTGTCTCACTTTTTGTAGGGGGTAAAAAAAAAGTCAAAGTAAGTTTTGCCCTAATTTTATCAGCAGTAGTCACAAAAAATGTCTAAGCTATTTGGACATGTAGAGCTATCTTGAACAGATAATTTGATGAAAGACAGTGAAAATGACCAGATATGTACTGAATTCTCTGGTGAGAAATTAAAGAAAAGGAATAAATAACAACCTCCTTCCACTCCCAACAAATGATCCTACAAACAATTAGATCTTGAGCCCTGAATCTCCAGAGCGAAGGAGAGAAGAAAGACCTACTTAGCTATGCTGTATGTAAGAAAGCAGACGAGCACAAGGGCCGATCACTTAATTCAAGCTCTTTATAGGGTCTCTAATATAATACACGGCATGATACAAAGGGGTGCAAACAGTTACATGATATTACATTGTCTTTATCATCTTAGTGGAAAATACTTCAGATCAATTAGTTGTAACAATTTTCAAAGAATGAAAAGAAATGAGACTAACAGAAATATGAGGCTCATGGAAATGACACAAGAAGCTGCTCAGCTGAAAAGACAACTGAACACAGATTGCAGCAGTAACTTTTCATGACTCTCAAGCTTTGCCACGTAACTCTGCCTGCAGAAGAGCTACTTCTGTATGTTCATGTATCTTCATCTTTCTTTCTGTGAAGCTTGAACAGCTATGGCTTTGCAGGCAAACTAGAGCTGGAGTTCTGAAATTGCCTTGAAATCAATCCAACTTGGGTAAGGATGACAGACAAACAGTAATTCCACCTTCAGCATTTACGTAGGATTAGCAGGCAGTCAGAATTTATGAGTAAGTAGAGTTTAACAGGTCTCCTAGAAATTATCTGTCTTGGAAGGCTCCTGATGAACAGACCTCCCTCCCCTCTCAAGGATGTGCTTATGATTATGGGAAATAAAAAGTAAAACTACAGTGTATTTTAAATTATAAAAGCTAAGAGTTAGTGAGAAATTGAAATATTTGCAATATTTGTAACCCTTCTCGTTAGCTATACAATCACGTTTTGCTTTTTCCCAAAAGGTCACAGGTCACGCTACTTCAGTAGAGGAGTAAAATGGATTCCCCTCTGAAGGGTGAGCAAAATGGGTACTGTTTTTCCTTATCTAAAACCAGTTTTTGTTTACTGAAAAGAATGCTTACAGTGTGATATAGCTTCATTTGAATGTTTCTTCTGGAAATTAAGTAAAGGCAGAAAGAAATATTCCACTCTGGTGGAAAAAAATTGTCTGTGGCTGACTGACAAACCTAGAACTTGAAGTACTGTTTATATACTTCACTGTATGTGTACTTCACTGAATATTTTGATTCTTGCTGTTCCTGGATAAAATGCCAGAAAGACTTTACCCAGCAAATACGTTTCAAGAGATCAGGCAGTGGTGCAGCAAGCCATTAGCTCCTGATCCCAAGACTTTTAGCAAAAATTTTACAGTGGTATTTTATGATGTGATCCTTGAATAATATAAAAGGGAACATGAAAGATGAAAGTATTTGATGAAAGTATTTGGCAAAACATCTAGACCAGAATTTAAGTCATCTGGGTACACTTGCTTAGCCTACTTGGTTTATTTTCCTCCTTAATATCTTTAAGAAAATGTGCCTTGAGCAGTTGCACTGGTACTCAAAGCACTGCGCTCTTCCTGGTAACTCTGAATCTGTTATCCAGGTTCAACCCAGCTCACCAGAAAAGTTGAGATCTCAAAAATAATTACAGGGTGGTTTTTTTGCAAAAGCAAGTAGCTTAGCAAATAAAAGATCCAAATTAGAGTCCCTGGAGGGTAAATGTACAGCACAAGCTAAAACTGTATGTGTATTGTGTGTGAGAGGCAAGGATAAATTAAGGAGTGACAGTTAACAGAAATGCACCTAAGTTCTGGTGCTTCTTTATTGTCTGTGCTCATAAAGCCTCATTCACATAAGCGGGAGAATCTCTCAAAACTTGTGTCTATAGACAGAATAATTAATTCTGGAAGGAATCCCTGGAGGTTGTCTAGCCCAACCCACTGCACAGGTAAGCTTAAATTTAAAGTTATACCAGGCTGTTCAGGGATTTTTTAGTTCAGTGACAGTTATCTTTTCCTGTGCATGTCCGAGAAAAGACTTGTTTTGTGTTCTCTACAAACTGTGGTTAGATAGCTGAAGACATCTCTTTAGACGCCCCTGTGGTGACACAACCCCTCATTGCACGCCTTGTGCTGCAGCACATTGATCACGTTAGTGTCCCTGCCCTGGATGAAATCCAGTTCTTCAGACTCTCTCTTCCTCTGAGGGGACCAAAACCAGACACAATGTTCTGGATGTTGCCTCCTGAACACCACACAGATGGCAATGGTTACTTCCTTTGATCTGCAGCCTGAACTTTTATTAATGTGGTTAATCTTCACCACCACAAGGACA